>NW_022436942.1:2201288-2319490 GCF_009761245.1 Sapajus apella | reverse complement strand
AAAGAAAGAAAGAAAGAAAAAGAAAGAAAGAAAGAAAGAAAGAAAGAAAGAAAGAAAGAAAGAAAAGAAAGAGAGAGAGAGAGAGAGAGGGAGGGAGGGAGGGAGGGAGGGAGAGAAAGAAAGAAAGAGAGAGAGACAGAAAGAGAAGAAGGAAAGAAAAAGAAAAGAAGAAAGAAAAAGAAACGAAGAAAGAAAGAAAGAGAACGAAGGAAAGAAAGAAAGAAAAAAAGAAAGAAAGAAAGAGAAAGAGAGAGAACTGGAAAGGGTGTCTTAGGGAAAGGCAAACCTGGTGGAAAGCCACCCCCGCACGGGTGAGGTTTAACTTCATTAGAGAAAGTATGGATGCAGCCCACTGTATGCAGAGAAGTCAGCTGGATTGCCTGGGCCAGAGCTGGTCCACAGCCACCAGGCAGCAAGAAACAGCCATCAGCACAGATGAGCCAAGGCTGGTGGACAGGTGCACAGAGAGAGTTGGGGTTTCACTGCCAACATGAGGTCTGGAACATGCCAGTGTCCTTGTCAGGAGCGTCATGGTGAAGTGGCTCACTAGGCCTGGGAAGCTGCATACAAGTCACAAAGGGAGCATAGTGGCTGCGGCGGAATGCCACTGGATGCGCAGGTTCACGCACAATATGGGCTGAAACCAAGAGCGCCTCTTTCCTCCCGCAGTGTCTCTTTATCGCCCTCTACTGGCAACTCTGAAAATTGTGCCCACCACGAGAGCCGAATGCCATAGGTTAGCCCGTTATTTATTACATAGCAGATAGAGGAGCTAAGAGGAAATAAATTGGCAATTAGAACACGTGGTTATTCGACATTTTCAAAGGTACCTGTGTATCTCTGAGCTTTTTCATAGCAAGTAACAGAAACCAGTGAAGCGGGACTTGGTGGACTGACAGAAGTCTAGGGGTAGAGTGGACAGAGGAAGTAGAGATAGCTATTGACAGTAGTTATAGTTATCCTTGTAGTGATCGTAGTAGTGATGGTGTAGGTTAACATGGCGACGACATCAGAGCAACCCGAGAGAAAGAGAGATTTTATGCCCCAGCGTCTCCATATAAAATCCCAGAAAACAATAAAAGACTGGTGAGCTGAGCCTGAGTCTCCTACTCAGATGGGTCTTCTCACCTAGCAAGAGATGCTGAGTATTATGATTGAGCAGGCCTGAATCATTTGCTTACTCCTTGGACCAAAGAGATGGGTGACTGATTGGCAGCTGTCAGCTCATCACGAGGTAGGAGAGGGAAAGTTTCCCAAAGGGAGGCTGTTACTACTAAAAAGGGAACATAGATGAAAAGGTTCTAGGCCGGGTGCAGTGGCTCATGCCTGTAATCCCAGCATTTTGGGAGGCCAAGGTGGGTGGATCACCTGAGGTCAGGAGTTCAAGACCAGCCTGACCAACATGGTGAAACCCCACCTCTACTAAAAATACAAAAATGAGCTGGGTTTGGTGGCACGCCTGTAGTCCCAGCTGCTCGGGAGGCTGAGGCAGGAGAATTGCTTGAATCCAGGAGGTGGAGGTTGCGGTGAGCCGAGATCATGCCGCTGCACTCCAGCCTGGGGAACAGAGCAAGACTCTGTCTCAAAAAATTAAAAAAAGGTTCTGAAAGACAGAAACCGTTAATGTTTATTACAGGGTCACAGAGGAAAAATGGGAATAAGGCCAATGCTGAGAAAGGCTTTTGTTTGTTGTTGTTTGTTTTGTATTTTCAATGTATTATTACATTAATTTGTCCTCTTGAGAGTCGATATTAAACTCCAAGTAGAGCTGGATACAGGAGCATTATCATCCCTAAAGGAGCAGTGCAAGGCAGGCACCAGGTCAAAATGCATCTATGGTTTCTCTTACTTGTTTTGTAGTCACCACAAAGCAGTGATGTTTGGAGGTAGTAGGAGTTTTATTTTAACTCTCCATTAGTTGATGCAAATGATATGTGAAAACAAAATAATTCTAAACTTTAAGAATTTAAACTCCAAAGATATATAAAATCTGTTTTCTCCTCCCAAGAAGTGCTAATTGATTGAGCTCAAATGTTTCTGCTTTTGTTTTTAAGCAGTGTGAGGTTCAGTAAAGTGATATCCAGTTACCCAAGCAGAGCTAACTATACTGAGGCAATGGACACTGGTAAGAAAAGCATGGGGACAGACATTGCTGGCACCCATTTGCCCCTGAACTGATTCAGAAGAATTTCAGCAATACCATATCTTGTGCTGGTGCTGACATATTTCTCTGTGAATATGCTGGCTGTGATGACCCACTATTCACATGAAGGGATCCAAGTACTTCATGGTGTGCCAGACGTGGTTGCTATTACTGGAAAATTATTCTCTTATCCAATTTCTCCCTATGCCTTCCATGGGAAAATAAGTCAGTTTCAGGTAAGCATCTAAATATCTCTAACCTCTCTGTTCAGCATGGTGTTCTTATAGATATTAACGTAAATAGAACTCAAATTTTCCAACTTGCTCCCTGTAATAATTTTTATGTTGGTGTCTCAGAGCATTAACTGAGAAAATAAAAATATTTTTAAAGACTCATAAATAATCTATTATGGGGAACGCAGTTTGAGAAGAACAACTCAACACTTGAATTTAATAGAATATAGCATTTTTAAGACACAAACTTTAATCGTCAGTTATATTATGTAGTAGTTAGGTTTTGGTAAAAGTTTTTTTTAGAAAAATACTTAGCCAAATGTCTTAATGAAACTAATGATTATTTTGGGATTTCTACTAAAAGTTTCTATTTTTTTGTAACAACGTCTTTATAAACCTGAGACGAAAAAATGTCTGTTTCTAGGGATTTAAAAAAAACAACAAAAAAAAAACAGGTTGGTGAGGAAACTTGACATTTGTACCTCAGCAGAGGTCTTTAACTCTTGGTATTAATGCCCAACATACGAAAAGAGCAAGCAAGTTTCAAACCTCTTCCTAAAGGCAAGTTCAGACCTTATGTTTCATGTATACCTGAACAGGTTACACTGGTTCATAATGTCAAACTGCCAAGATGGCTGGAATATCATTCTCCTACCAAGACCTTGCAAGGACTGCCCTTAGTAGATGAGGGAGGAACTTACCAAATCATGGTGCTAGTATCTGGGGATCTCTGTTTTCAGCAAACACAAACAGCTTTCATCATCTTTACCCTTCATGTGCTGGCTGGGAATGAGGTGAGGGGAAGCTTGGTTCCTTCTCCAAATGGGTAAGTATCAGGGTAGCTGTGTGTGGTGTTCAGTTTATAAGTTCAGTCAAAAAAGCAAGGGTAGGATTTGAAGAAATAGAATCTTGTGTTAAAAAAAGAATGAGGAACAGAAGACATAGAGATGTTTTCACAATGTTGCTAAACAATAAGTCCTTAAAACAAAGCTTCTTACAATAATCCCTTGAATGGGAAAACAACTCCCAAGTAAATAAAAATTGGAGAACTAAGTTTTTATTTCTCATATCATTTTATTTTACACTCATGGACCATGCACTAGCTGAAAACAGTCCTTTCTCCTTTTCTCTTTCAAAGGGCAGTTTGTTGTATACATATATGTCTATAAAAGCAGAGAACATATCTAAATATTCTGGTAACATAAGTGAAAGAAATTAGGAGATTGGGCAACTAATCTTCTATTTTACCTTTTGAGTTTTTATAGTGTGTTCATGTATTATCTATTTTTAAAAGGTTAAAAGGCAGTTCTACATAGCTTAACAATTCACATTCAAGTATTTTTATCTTCCTTATATTATTTTCATAATTTAAGGAAGATAAAATAATTTAATAATTTAAGGAATTATGAAAATAATTTAAGGAAGATAAAAGGTCTTGGTAAGAGAATGATATTCCAGCCATCTTAGCAATTTGACATAATGTGAATTATTTTCATAATTTAAGGAAGATAAATAGACATAACCATGTCATTTACTCTCTCTCCCAATCTAAGACTTTTCTCTAGAAAGTTGCCTCTAACTTCTAAAATAATTTTTATGTGAAATTGTGAAAATTATAGATTGGGCCAATAATAACTAACTCCCACACAGCAATTCACAATTTATAAAGTACTTTCACATATGTCATTCCATTTTTTTCATTCTTTTGTTCATTAATTCATTCATTCAATAAGAATTTGGTGAGTGCCTGTTTTATACAAGACTCCTGAGCTAGGAGCTGAAGATAATATGAGTAAGTTTCTGTCAAGCAGCTCATAGTGTAGTATTCCAGTAGGGTATACAGAAATGTAAAATATAAGACCAAAAAAGGATTTTTTTATTTTTATAAATTTTTAAGAAATTTTTATAATAAAGTTTAAATTTCTATTATTTATTTTATCATTTATATATTATATCATTTTATCATTTATAATAAATTTAAATAATTTTTAATAAATTTATTTTATAAATAAAAAGTTTAAAAAATATTTAAAAGTATAATGACTGCAATAACAGAACTATATATAAGATATAGAGGCTAAATCAGTAGCTTTAACTAATTTAGTTGTTTTAATTTAGATGGAGGATGTTGGCAAAAACTGGATGAAGTAATGTCCATAATAAATTTCTCTCTCTCTCTCTCCCTGCTCCCATCTCTCTCTCTTTCAAGGGAGTCTAGCTTTGTCCCCCAGACTGGAGTGCAGTACCATGATCTCGGCTGACTGCTACCTCCACCTCCCAGGTTCAGGCGATTCTCCTGCCTCAGCCTCTCAAGTAGCTGGGATTACAGGCGCCTGCCACCATGCCCAGCTAAATTTTTTTTGTACTTTTAGTAGAGACAGGGTTTCACCATGTTGGTCAGGCTGGTCTCAAACTCCTGACCTCAAGAGGCTGGAGAGTTGAGCAGAACTTGGATCTTGGAAAACCATGTAGAGTCTATGACAATTACTATATTTGAAAGTCAGATACGGAAGATCAAAATGGAAGTCCTGGAAGAATGGATTAAGTGCAGAATCTATTCATTTCCCCCTTAAAAAGCAATTCATTTAACCATATTTTCCTTTGCTTGAAAGACCTAGAATTGTTTTCACACTATCACAGGCCTAATTATTTTTTAGCATGCCTGCTCATTTCAATTGTCCCACCCTCAGAGCCTTTCTGGGTCTGTGAGAATTACTACCTTGATTTCCATTCAGCAAAGCCACACTCTTCTAGAGCCCCTGGCTTCCAACTCCAGCTCTGAACGGCAGCCCCACGTTGGGCTGTTACTGAAAAGGGCACATTCAGTAACTGCAGGGCTGCTGACTAGTACTTGTATCTGAGAGGAGACCCACCTTTGGTCTAGCTGCAAAAAGATGTGAGATAAAGAAATATAACAAAGCAAAGCAGAGGGAGGGATAAAGAAAGATGACAGGAAGGGAAGGATATGGGGAAGGAAAGGACACAAGGAATAATGAAGGGAAGGACAAAGGGAGGTGCATGAGGAAAGGAAGGACAGGGAAGGCCAGAGGGAGGGAAAGAGAAGGGAAAGAAGGGAACAGTAAAGGACCAGGAGAGTGAAAGGCTCATCAGTATGCCAGCTAACTCGCAAAGTGTCTTACCTCAATTAACATTCAAAACAACCCTGGAAGTTAAATACTATTCCCCTTTTTCATTTGAAGAAACTGAGACTCAGATTAGTTAAATACCTCAAAATAATATAGTCAGTCTAGCTGACAAATTGGAGTTTAATCTTTTAAACTCCGAAACACACAGCTTTTCCATTCAAATCCCCTACTTTCCCATCTGAAATTAGAAAACCTAGGTTTAGATCAGGTGTTTATGTCTTTGGGTACTTTACTTAGCCACTTTGAACCTAAGCTTCTTCAATTATAAACTAAGAACAATAATAGTTGCCCTCTCTTCGCTCCTTCTTGTTGGATGTAGCAATGAGATGGTATATGTGAGAATACCATATAAACTCTGAGGGACTACATAAAAATAAGGGATTGCTAATCAAGCAGTAATCCAT
Organism: Sapajus apella; assembly: GCF_009761245.1. Taxonomy (NCBI): domain Eukaryota; kingdom Metazoa; phylum Chordata; class Mammalia; order Primates; family Cebidae; genus Sapajus; species Sapajus apella. The sequence continues at coordinate 2,313,564 of NW_022436942.1, read as the reverse complement.
GCTGTGTTTTTGTTTTAAATCTTCAGCATTAGGCCCGAAGGAGGTTCAAAGGAGTTTTCTGCCATTATAGCTGAAATTACCCTTAAAGCAGCTGCTGAAGCTCTTGGTGTCCCAGAGCGTCTCTTTTTGGTATGCACACTGGCCGACTATTTCCACTTAGATCTTCTTCAGCAACTATGAGCCCATTCAGAAGCAAGATAACCTGAGCATCTGTGGAATCTTCCAGTGATGGCTGAAGATCCTAGGCATGTCATCACTTTACAAAGTGACCTTGTACAATTCCACTGGCCTGTAGGATATAAGGTTTCCACAATACTGCCAGAGCTAATGCAAGTGTTTCAACAGCAAGCTTCCTCTAACTATCTTGCCCAAGTTTTAGGATATAAAATTGAAGGTTGGAGATTACTTCAAAAATCTCAAACAAGGAGACCCAAGCAGTTAAGAGCAATCCCCACTTCAACAATGAGGCCAACCAAACTGACTACAAAGCTAAGCAAGTCTTTCTCTGTCTTGTTACCAACCTCACTGACTCACTGGATGCCGAAAGATGAGGCATCGTCAATTCCCAGCTTATTTGCTGCCTTAAGACAGATCACTCCTATCCCTGGTCCCGACTTCATTCCAAATACCAGTAGTTTATTCCAAAAGTGCACAAACACTAAAAGGCCGTGCATACAGCAGTGTCACTGAATTCACTACAGGAAATGTCCTTGACTACAAACCTTGAATATTCACCTGCTTTTCCTGAAGTCACCCCTTCGATGGTACTAACAGCTACTTCATTTACAGAGTTTGACTTCCTTCAGGGTAGACCTTCTAAAGTGTCAATGTTATTACAAAAACTAGACTCTCCAGAGCGGGAACTAAAAGGGCACACCCTAATCCACATAACAGAAATACAAAAGCACACTATTTTACCTGACCTTGTCTCAGAATCAATTAGTCAATCCAGGTATTCACAAGTTCTCCTTTCATTATCCAAGTACTCTCCTTTTCTTGGGCCCTTAGTCATGCAGGGTATAGCCATACCTTCAGAAAAACTGTCTTCAATGACAACATTTCTCAGCAAATGGAGTGGCTCTGTTCCAGTCCACCTGGAAAAATCTGCACATTCACCTGACAGTCTCTTGACACCTGCAGCATCAGCAAGGGAGACATCGGCAGCCTCCCATTTTCCCCTTGAGTTCAGTCAAGTACCCCTGTGAAATCAGCTAAATCAACAGCACCTTTATGAGCATAATCATTCATCTGACACTCCTGAAGTTTCTCAACAGATTCATTCATTCATCAAACAATTTCACCTCCTGGCATGAGCATAAATACAAAATTTGTATGGAATAGTACATCTGACTCAACTCTTTTGGCCATGGAAACTGACTGTTTCACCAGCAACCTTGTAGAGGAAGGCTCACTGTGTGATGTGATTCTGAAAACTCAATTGCATTCTAAGGAGACCCCATTATTTACTCAATTAGATGATTTATCTGAACTATCCCTTCCTGAGCTGTCCAAATTTTCAAATGCATTGGAGTTACCTGAAAATATGGGCTCAAAAACTATGATGCATATACATAGTGACTGGTTCTCCAGCACAGAACATTTAGCTTTCAGTGGATTCTCAAGAACTAGCCTGATTTTGCCAGGCAATACAGTATTTAACCTGGACTCTACTGAAATGGTTATGTTACTCACAAACCTCCAAAAACGTATTGACAACAAGAAACGGGACTACTTCTGACTTTTAACAAAGTACAAGGTAAGATTATGGGAGTTGCTGAGTTTTTCCCTTGCCATATTTTTCAAATAATCTTTATACTAACAAGCAGCAACCAACTAAATAATTAAAACAGAGTAACCTAGTGGTAACTGTGTGATGAAATTACATGTGCTTGATTTTCCTCTCTACATTTGTCTATATTTTCCAATTTTTTTTTCAAGGAACAGAGTTATTTTTAGAAAGAAAGAACTTTAAGAATGTATCATCTAAGAAAAGTCAACATCAGGCCAGGCACCGCGGCTTACGCATATAATCCCAAGGCAGGAGAATCACCTGAGGTCAGGAGATAAAGACCAGCCTGGCCAACATAGTGAAACCCTGTCTCTACTAAAAATAGAAAAAATTAGTCAGGGGTGGTAACGGGTGCCTGTAGTCCTAGCTACTCTGGAGGCTGAGGCAGGAGGATCGCTGGAACCTAGAAGGCAGAGGTTGTAGTGAGCCAAGATCGCACCACTGCATTCCAGCCTGGGCAACAAGAGCAAAATTCCATCTCAAAAAAATAAATAAATAAAGTCAATAACAAAATACAGTACCCATCTTATACCCTATACACATTATTTATTTAATGTGTATTGTGTTCACAATAGTCAGATTGATCAAATACTCACAAACCTGGAAGGAACTTCAAGCCATTACTCTGTCCAGTTATTACTATTCCTTAATCATCCATCTATTGCAGGATTTTGTTGTTGTTCTTGTTTTGGGGTTTGCTGCTGTTGTTGTTGTTGTTGAGACAGTTTCCCTCTTGTTGCCCAGGCTGGAGGCAATGACACAATCTCGGCTCACCGCAATCTCTGCCTCCTGGATTCAAGAGATTCTCCTGCCTCCGCCTCCTGAGTAGCTAGAATTACAGGCATCCACCACCATGCCCAGGTAATTTTTTTTTTTTTTTTGTATTTTTAGTAGAGACGGGGTTTCACCATGTTGGCCAGGGCCAGGGTGGTCTCGAACTCCTGACCTCAGGTGATTCACCCACTTCAGCCTCCCAAAGTGCTAGGATTACAGGTATGAGCCACCGCACCAGGCCCTGTTGCAGTCTTATAGACCACCAGAGTAAGAGAAATGCTTGCTAACAGATTCAAACTCTACAACTAAAGTAAAACCCATCCTCTTTCATTTATTTATCTCATGATATACTGCAAAAGGGCAGTATGGTGGTTAAGAACTCAGTATCTATAGTGAAACAGGGGTTTGAAATCTAGCTCTATAATTTACTATATGTGTAACATTGGGTATTCACTTTAGTATTTCACTTTTATCATGTACAAATTGAGGACAATAATTATTCTAATATATTTGTTGTGAATATAAAATGAAATATGTACTTAGCACAGGGTCTGGCACATGGTTCATTAAATGCAAGCTATCATCTCTGCTCATCTTCTCTTTTCTGAACTAACTTACATCAGAGTGACTGCTTTAGAACTTGTTTCAAACTGAAACATACTTGCATAGTAACTTACATGAAATTTTTCATTAATTTTTAATTTGAGGGAGATTTCCTTGTTTAAATTAAATGTCTAAATTAAGGACCCAGTGTGGTGGCACATACCTGAATCCTAGCACTTTGGGAGACTGAAGCAGGAAGATTGCTTGAGCCCAGGAATCTGCAATCAGCCTGGGCAACATAGTGAGAGCCTGTCTCTACAAAAACAAACAACAAAAAATTTAAAAACAACAACAAAAATTTAACAACAAAAAATTACAACAGAAAAACAAAAAATTATAACTACAACAAAAAAAATTTTAATTAAAAAAATTAGCCAGGTGTAGGACAGGTGAGGTGTCTCACACCTGTAATCCCAGCACTTTGGGAGACCGAGGTGGGTATACAACAAGGTCAAGAGATCAAGACGATACTGGCCAACATGATGAAACTCTGTCTCTAAAATACAAAAAGTATCTGGTGTGGTGGTGCACACATGTAGTCCCAGCTACTTGGGAGGCTGAGGCAGGAGAATCTCTTGAACCTGAGAGCAGAGGTTGCAGTGAGTCGAGATCACGCCACTGCACTCCAACCTGGTGACAGCAAGACTGTCTCAAAAAAAAAAAAAAAAATAGCTACGTGTAGTGGCACATGACTGTACTCCCAACTACTCAGAAGGCTGAGGTGAGAGGATTGCTTAAGCCTGAGAGGTTGAGGCTGCAGTGAGCCATGACTGTGCCACTGCACTCCAGGCTGGGCAACAGAGTGAGATCCTGTCTTAAAAACCAAAAACAAAACAACAACAACAAAAAAGAGCTTCCTTTGGAGTAACTACAAAGTTTACAGAAACGGTAGTTAGACAAGGTGCAACCAGTTTGTCTGTCACTAAATGTGACCTGTTTCAAGTAACATAGATGCTGACATGAGCTCTGCATTCTGAATCTCAGAAACCTGAGACTATGTCACACTCAGGTAAGTAATTTTATCACCAAGGAATAGTAAGGCTGATGGAACTTGATGCTGTTTGAAATTCAGTAAAAACAGATCTCCCTAGTAGTTAGGAATTACATTGTTAACCATCCCATTAAATATGCAACAGCACTTAGATGTCACTTTCAAATAGTCTTTCTTTTTATCAAGTGATTGAGTTACTCTATCTTCTTGATTCATTGCATTTTTTCAGTAGCATGATACTCCTCTTCTTTCCAACTTGATGCTCCCCACAATATCTAAAGCCACCTGCCTTTGTTGTATTACATCATAGCCCCTTTTTTGTGATAACTCATCTCATCCTCCTCAGAAAACGCCAAGATGTATCTATGCAGAGCTTGAAATGTTTTGTAGTTTCTTTGAGATTTAACTGTGTTAATTGTAATTTGAGCACTAGTTTGTTACTATGATTTGGTACTATGATTCTGATCAATTATGTAACTTACATATATCATTATATAACTTATATGTACTGATGTTTAAAATTTTTTCTGTTCAACTTTTAACCAACACACACAAAAAAATCAGTTGAAGAATTTATGCTCTTTGCCAGAATATTGTTTTTCTGAAGTCCCCTAAACCAGATTTGATTAGTTGGTAATACTAATATCTCTCTCTGTGTGTGTGTGTGTGTGTGTGTGTGTGTGTGTGTGTGTGTGTGTGTGTATATATATATATAAAACTCTGCATATCTCTGTATATATATAACTGTATACTAATCTCTGTGTATATATATAGCTGTATACTAATCTCTGTATATATATATATATATAACTGTATACTAAGCTCTGTATATATATATATATATAACTGTATACTAATCTCTGTATATATATAAAACTGTATACTAATCTCTGTATATAACTGTATATATAAATATAGTTATATATATACAGAGATAGGCAGAGTTTCATATATATATATATATATATATATATATATATATACTCACACACACACACACACACACATAGATATTAGTATTACCAACTAATCAAATCTGGTTTAGGGGACTTCAGAAAAACAATATTTGGCAAAGAGCATAAATTCTTCAACTGATTTTTTTGTGTGTGTTGGTTAAAAGTTGAACAGAAAAAATATATATATAATATATAGAATATATATTATATATAATATAGAGATATTAGTATAGTTATATATAATATATATTATATATATTTTTATACATATAATTATATATATTTTATATATATATTATATATATGAGAGAGAGAGAGAGAATCAATATAAGTGTTCCCACTTCCCTATGCAAAATTGAGTAAGGGGAGAAACAAGTTAACCATCAAGACAACCTTAAGCATTTAAACAAAGAGCAGTATTTGTTGAAGTTTGTTTCTTGTTTGCTTCTTCTAGGTCAACCCAACACATTTCCAACAGTAGTTAATTCAATGCCATTAATAACAGCAACGGTTGGGCACACATTTCATTTCCCAATCCCTCCTGACACATTTTATGACCAAGAAGATGGCAGTTCAACTCACTTGACACTTGAAATAAAATCCGTAAGAGAGTATCCTTCAGGCCCAGAAAGCTGGCTGCAATTTAATGTGACTCATCAAATACTGCATGGTTATCCCCTAGAACTGGATTTCCAATATTCCCCTCAGGAATTTATTCTCTGTGCCAGATTCTGGAGGCCTGGTTGCTCAGATACCTTTGACCATTGAACTGAAGCTACCCAGAGGTACTCCCTGCCACACTTACACTCTGCTAACAAAAAACAGTTTCTACTCATTCGTTAAGAAGAGAGAGGATTGGTTTATTTTTTGCTAAACTCACTGACTATCTAAACTCCAGTAACCCTGAACAGATTGTATTAATTGCTCTTGAGGCCAGGGTCTACAATTATATCCTGGTATAACAGGGCCTTATGTTTAGTCAACAGCAGTTCTCTGAAATGGTGTCCTAACAAGGAAATCCAGGAAATAATGTTTAACCTAAAGAGGCCTGATGGAAATGTCCATCCAAACTTTGTATGTGCTATGCTGCCAGAATACAAAATTGGCACAGTTGAGAACATCACATATAGTGGAATCTGCCTTACTCTGGAGCTAAAGAATGGGTTAATTGGAAACAACATTCTAGCCTCATCTAACACAGAAAATAGTCCCTGGATTAGAAATGTTCTTCTGGCCTTGTTGGTAAGTACCTGTCTACTAATTGTGGTAGCAGCAGCAGCAGCAAGTGTAGCTTACCATTTCTGTAAGAGCTATCAGACTTTTGTTCCTCAGTCCCTGGTGTTTCAAGAAAGAACCTTAACAAGTAATACTGACCAAGAAATGGATGTGCTAAGGCCCCGAAACCACCCATCCTGGAGTGTGAAGTTCCACCTTCCCCTCAGTTATGGAGAGGGTTACCACTGTCTTCTCAACATCAAGCTTACAGAGAAAATGTGATCCCTGTCATGGAAACAAGAGTAGACATTTTTCCTACCTCCAAAATATCAACCCCTATTTCATTATGAAGTAGAACTCATTAGTCAGAAAAAGAGTAAATAATGTTATTGGAAATTAAATGCATCAACCACTGTTGAAGAAACAGGACTAATCAATATGGAAATTAGGTAAAATCAACAACCAGATTGACAAAAGATAAGTGATAATTTGTCCTCTGTGTTAATTGTATTAACATACTCCCAGTGAATTCTAATCAGTTATTTCCCCTTGAAAGCCTAGTCAATTATAAATTTGTCACCCAGGCCACCACTACCATAAACAATTCATGTAATGATTCATCTATTATGGTCTGCAATTCCACCACTGGCAATACCACCTCCAAATGTGAGAAGTGTTATAAGCCACCAATTCAAGGCACTCATTACAACCCTTCATACAAAGGCATGACTAACTTAATAATAAATACACTAGGCTGGGCACGGTGGCTTACACCTATTATCCCAGCACTTTGGGAGGCTGAGGTAGGTGGATCTCCTGAGGTCAGGAATTCTAGACCATCCAGCCTGATCAATATAGTGAAACCCCATCTCTACTAAAAATAGCTGGGTGTGGCGGCACACGCCTGTAATCCCAGTTACTCATGAGGCTGAGGCAGGAGAATCACTTAAACCTGGGAGGCAGAGGTTCCAGTGACCCAAGATCATGCCAGTGCACTCCTGAGCAACAAGAACAAAGCTGTCTTAAAACAAAAAACCACTAAGTTGATGTAAAACATCAACATAGGTTGATGTTCTACTATGTCTGAGCAAAGAATTATGGAATCTTTACCTCTTCATTGTATTTTACCTTTTGCTTACGAACAAGCTCATGACACTGATCTAAAAATCCACACACTGGATGATATAAAAAGACTACCAAAAAATAACAAAACTTCTCTCAACTCTGTTCTACCAAGCTACCATAACAGCTAAGGGCATTTTTGTTATCATATTTCTGAAACAGCTGACAATATTCACCATCCTCTACTTTTAACTTCATTCATGTAACATGTGAATTGCTGCAATTGTTTCTATTCCCACCATTCCATGGAAATGGCTTTTTGGAAGTCATTACCAGCATCTTGGTTGGCATATTCAAATGCATTGTCTTAATTCTGTCTTCTGAACATCTCTGCAGCTCTTTATTCCTACCTCTTTGACCTTTTTCTTCTCTTCTGTCCCTTTAAACTTGATTTCCAAGGCCTGTTCTTGAACTTGGTAAGTACATAAACTAAAGGTGATTATCTATTTTAAAATAAGACAATATTTTCTTTTTAATCTTCTAATCTAAAGAGTTTATTGTTTACTACTCCATTGCTTACTAAGAGAGAAATTACAGGGGCAGTTAATATCACCTTTTCTCCTTTGGGTCTTTTCACTTTCAATTGATTCAAAACAGCTGTGGAATTCATTTAAAATGTTACAAATAAGAGAGTTTCTAATCAGACACTAAATTAAATTTGTACCTTTCTCTAGGAGGAACTTGTTTCAATATACAGAAGCTACTAAATTTAGTTTCTATTGACTATTCAGATAGGACATATATTGAACCATAACAAATTGCCAATATTCAATATACTTTACATATAAAAATGCTAATTTCATATGATTCAATCTAAGATGTTCACTTTAATCACTGAGATAGAGATCTCAATGAAATCAAATTTCTTAAGAATAAATTCAGACCCTGGAATTTCCTAAATTGAGTATAATGCTTCAAATCTTTATGATATGGAATTTTAAAATTTGCTCACATTTAGCAGCACCTCTGCAACAAAATTACCATTTCGATGCTTTTGCTCTTCACGTGTGAAATTATACTGATTTTGATTTAAATGTGCCAGAAATAACAAAGCAAATAACTCAGTGCTTCATAAAACAATCTTAAGTACTGTAAATTGTCTTGCCCTGAGATAAGAGCACCTTAGTTCACTGTAAAGAATGCCAGTATTGAAGAATTCAAATTGATGGTCCTCCAAAACCAAGTTGTGTATTGTTCAAGCTGATTCTTAATTCTTTCCCAAAGCATTAATAATGTATATATTAATAATTCTATGCAAGTTGCAATGATGGCTGCACATGTTCATATGGCAATTTTTCAACAACATTCAAACACACTGGAACTTTCTGGAGTAAAATCTCACTGTATTTATGATTGTGTGTAGTCATTTGTCAAACATGCCATGTGATTTGTTGTAAAAATTTTACATTATAATTACAAAAATAAAAGAACTTTTAGTCAGTATAATGTTTTAATATAATTGAAAGTACATCTACTCTCTGTTAGTGTAACTTTTGATTCCCACAATCATTAAGTCTGGACTTAAGATTCCAGTATAGATGGGTGCTATGGTTTCAATGTTCTTATCAAAACTTAAGTTGAAACTTCATTGCCATTGTAACAGTATGAAGAGATGGGATCTTTAAGAGATAATCAGTGTATAAGAGCTTCATTCTGGATGCATTAATGCCATTATCACAGGACTGGGTTAATTATCGCATGGGTGAGTTCCTGATAAAAGAAGTTGGGCCCAATTTCCTCTCTGTCTCTTGTGCTCACCTGACAATCTGCCATGTTATGACACAGCACAAGGGCCTTCACAAGGGGTGGCCCCTTGATCTTGGACTCACCCAGTCTGTGATAATTGTTATAGCAGCAGAAAATGGAATAAAATCATGAATAATAAATGTTTCTTAATTTACATTTGTCCACTTCTCTTGATTAGTTAAATCCTCAATATGGACCATCTCTGGAGGGTGAAGTGGGTGCCCAAAGAACATCTAGTTAAGCCTGTAGAATTGTTAGCTGGATAGTCTAACAACCAACAACATGGAGTTATATAGAAAGCTACTGGAACAGTTTTAAATGCAGCCTCAGAAATAGTTTCCCAGTTGGTAGAGCAAAGTAACAGGAGTTCATAGTTATCTACAAAAGGAGGCTGAAAAGTAGATACCACTGTCAACCAGTAGCATGACCTTAGACCATGGAAAAGGAAGGAGCATAAACTCAAGGTAAAACAAGATCCCAGTCTTTGAAGATGGGCTGTGAAGGAAAGAACTCCAGATCAAGAAATAAACCAGGGACACCAACTGAAGAAAATGGACAGAACAAGATGAAAACTGGATAATAAGAATAAGACATAAAAGGTCAGGGCAAGATGTCTGAATAGGAACAGCTCTGGTCTACAGCTCCCAACGAGAACAACACAGGTGGATGTTTTCTGGATTTCCAACTGAGGTACCCAGTTCATCTCACTGGGACTGGTTAGACAGTGGGTGCAGCCCATAAAGGGCAAGGTGAAGCACAGTGGGGCATCGCCTCACCCGGGAAGTGCGAAAGGTCAGGGAACTCTCTCCCCTAGCCGAGGGAAGCTGTGAGGAACCCTGCTGGTGAGGGACGATGACATGATTGTATATTTAGAAGACCCCATAGTCTGAGCCCAGAATCTCCTTAAACTGATAAGCAACTTCAGCAAAGTATCAGGATGATAAATAAATGTGCAAAAATCACAAGCATTCCTATGCACCAATAACAGACAAACAGAGCCAAATCATGAGTGAACTCTGATTTACAACTGCTACAAAGAGAATAAAATACCTAGGAATACAACTTACAAGGTATGTGAAGGACCTCTTCAAGAACTACAAACCACTGCTCAAGAAAATAAGAGAGGACACAAACAAATGGAAAAACTTTTCATGCTCATGGATAGAAGAATATCGTGAAAAGACCATGCTGCCCGAAGTAATTTATAGATTCAATGATATTCCCATCAAGCTACCATTGACTTTCTTCACAGAATTAGAAAAAACTACTTTAAATTTCATATGAAACCAAGAAAGCCCATATAGCCAAGATACTCCTAAGCAAAAAGCACAAAGCTGGAAGCATCACACCACCTCACTTCAAACTATATTACAAGGCTACAGTAACAAAAACAGCATGGTACTGGTACCGAAACAGATATATAGACCAATGGAACAGAACAGAGATCTCATTAATAACACCACACATCTATAACCATCTGATCTTTAACAAACACATGCAATGGGGAAAGGATTCCCTATTTAATTAATGGTGTTGGGAAAACTGGCTAGCCATATGCAGAAAACTGAAACTGGACCCCTTCCTTACACCTTATACAAAAATTAACTTGAGATGAATTAAAGACTTAAATGTAAGACCTAAAAATATAAAAACCCTAGAAGAAAACCTAGGCAATACCATTCAGGACATAGGCATGGGCAAAGACTTCATGACTCAACCACCAAAAGCACTCAAACACCAATGGCAACAAAAGCCAAAATCGACACATGGGATCTAATTAAAGAGCTTCTGCACAGCAAAAGAAACTACCATCAGAGTGAACAGGCAACCCACAGAATAGGAGAAAATGTTTGCAATCTATCCATCTGACAAAGGCCTAATATGTACAAGGAACTTAAGCAAATTGACAAGAAAAAAAAAATGCCATCAAAAAGTAGGTGAAGGATATGAACAGACACTTCTCAAAAGAAGACTTCGATGTGGCCAACAAACATATGAGAAAAAGGTCATCAACACTGGTCATTAAAGAAATGCAAATCAAAACCACAATGAAATACCATCTCACACCAGTCAGAATGGTGATCATTAAACTCCATCTCATGCCAGTTAGAATGGTGATAATTAAAAAGTCAGGAATCAATAGATGCTGGAGAGGATGTCGAGAAACAGGAACACTTTTACACTGTTGGTAGGAATGTAAATTAGTTCAACCATTGTGGAAGACAGTGTGATAATGCCTCAAGGATCTAGAACTAAAAATACCATTTAACCCAGCAACCCCATTACTGGGTATATACCCAAAGGATTAGAAATCATTCTACTATAAAGACACATGCACATGTATGTTTATTGCAGCACTATTCACAATAGCAAAGACTTGGAACCAACCCAAATGCTCATCAATGTTAGACTGGATAAAGAAAATGTGGCACATATACACCATGGAATACTACGCAGCCATAAAAAAGAATGAGTTCATGTCTTTGTAGGGACATGAATGAAACTGGAAACCAACATTCTCAGCAAACTAACACAGGAACAGAAAACCAAACACCACATGTTCTCACTCATAGTTGGGAGCTGAACAATGAGAACATATGGACACAGGGAGGGGAACATCACACAGTGGGGCCTGTCAGGGAGTGAGGGGTTAGGGGAGGGATAACATTAGGAGAAATACCTAATGTAGATGATGAGTTGATGCATGCAGCAAACCACAATGGCACATGTATACCTATGTAACAATCCTGCACAATCTGTACATGTACCTCAGAACTTAAATAATAATAAAATAAAAGGTCAGAGCCCATTCAAAAGTAAATATGATTGGGTTATAGTTCCTTCAACCCTGCAAGTCTAAGATGCTCATTAGGCCTGGCCCTGCCTGTGTATGGTTTGTGTTGATCTAAACACAGTGGAGAGGAGTGAAAGTACCTCTAGTTTGGGGAAGAGGGCTGAGAATGAGACAGGAGTTGATAAAGGTGAGCAATGTCAATTTCACCAGGCTGACCTGAAAGGCTGCTGAACCCCTGTGTAAATACTAGTTGTTTTTTTTTTCAATAGAAAATATTGAGTCTATATAAAGAGCTTTTCCTTTCTCTAATAAACACTCAAGGAAAAAAATGGCAAACAAATAATTGGCGTTTAACATTGAAATAACCTGTCTTTTGTAACAAACTTCTAGATGAAGCAGCACAGGAAAAAGGCCCATGAAACATATAACATATAACCATGACATTTCTAAGAACTGAGACCAAGATTCTCTCCAGAGATAAAACAACCTAGTAACTTTCCTTTCTTCTAAATCTGTGAAATAATTTCCTTTATACTTCTCTTTAAATAAGAAAAGCAAATGAATGGAAAATACTTAGCAGAAAAATAAAAAGAATAAAACTACCCAATACTAGTAAATATAAAATTATACAACCTACCTGAAAACTCTACTTTTAAATGAATAACAACACATATGCAAAATAATTTAAAACAAAATAAAAACAATGTTCTTTTTTTAGAAAAGCACAATATATGATGCAGCTTAATAGGCAAGATTTTATATTAAGTATTGCAAATCTTACATAAACTCTCATCAAAGTTTAAAAAAATCCTATAGTTTGTTTTCAATTATTAAGTGAATAATAACTTTTTTCTAAAGTAACATTCCAATATTTTGCATTTCAAATATTTTAATAGTTTTATTTGGCAAAGAGAAGCCTAAGAATTTTTTTTAAAAACATTTCCAGAGAGAACACCTTTTACCATAAAATAAACTTGTATAATTTGGGAGGACAAATCATCTCAAATGTATATTTTTGACTTATGTGCCAATTTTATAATTAGTACAAAAACGATAGCTGAAATATTTAAAAAATGTAAAAACCAGTCCAGGCAACATAACTATACAATCTTGCTGTAAAAGTACTTATATCAAATTCCGCCCAAAATATTTTTGCAATATACTAAATTTAGTTCTTCAAGTCACTCTTCACTGCCGGCTGGCTTTTCCATTTTCTGTTGTCTCCATCCTGAAATAGGAGGAAAAAAATGAGTTGATAAAATGAAACATTCATTAACCATCCACATTTTGTCTCATTAATTATCTACCTTTCACATGAAAATTATATTGACAGAACAGAACATCAGCATTTTAGAAAAAGACTAAAGTTAGGGTTCCTCTAGGTAGGCCAACTTCCTCATTTTACAGACAAAGTTAAGGCCCTGAGACATTAAGTGACTTTACCAAGGTTACATGTCAAAGGCCACTGTTTTTTGTTTGTTTACTATACCACACTCTCCCTTTCCAAACAAAACTAAGGAAAAAAATCTCTACAATTTAGCCAAAAATTTATTTCCTTTTCCACTAAAGAAATGTATTTCCATCAATACATTTTTAAAAGGATTTCTTTGGAAAAAAAAAATCAAAATAATTAGATCTGAGATTTATTTTATTATAATCAATATTCTTAAGTATTATATTCCTTAATAGAAAAACATTTCCCTCTGTTATAGAAATCAGTATTATATCCTAAGTGCTATGATTTTTCATAATGTTTACTAAGCATTGAAAAGAAATGCTCTAAGAAGTAAATACTTTCAGGGGTACAACCAATATAATTAAGCCTTTACAAGCAAGAAATAAAGAGGTTAATTTTTTCTCCTTATGGATGACATGTGTTAGTTCATAATATTAGTAATAAAAAATACCTGATTATTACAAACAAGCAGTGTTTGTTAAGGTACTATACAGGCAATTGACAAAACCAATTTTGACAATAAATAACACAAACCCATTTTCTTCTTTAAGATGTTGATATAATTCAGCTCTGTTATTAACAGAGTTCAAACGTCCAGCAAATTCCTGATGTTTTCTGGAATTGGCAGTATTGATTCTATTACTCCACAAGGATAATAAGGACACTGGCCCTGGTGTTATATTTAAAAGGAGAGAGAGAAAAAATAATTTATTACTTCCAAATTTACAAATTTAACAAACTTCCCTCTTATTCTAAAATGTATGTGTTTCAGGGTCCCTAAGAGCAACCACTAGCTCAATGATTGATGGAAGGATTCAAATGACTAAATGTAAAGTTATACTCCTGGTTAAGAATGATTACAGCAATACAGTAAGGAGACATAGCCAGATCAGTAAGAGACGAAACACGAGGTGGAGACTGGCAGAATCCATTTGCAGGCTTCCGATGTTTTCTCTCTCCAGTGAGGGCTTATGCAGAGTGCATACTACCTCCATGGGCAAAAATGCAGCCACATATGTGCAATATTTCTGCCAGGAAAACCTGTTTGAGTAGATTCCAGGGTTTTTACTGGGGCTGATCAGGTAGATATTCTCTGCCTAACCATAACAACTGAAGTTCCAGACTTTCAGAAGGGAAGCAGGTGTTCAGTTCATTATCTAGGGGACATCTCAGAAGCCAAGTTCCCAGATGCCAGCCAAGGACCAAACTTGCAAGCAGGCTTTTCAAATTATAATAGTCTCAAGCCTGCTATGTTAACTCTTTCCTGCACGATATGATAAGGCAAAATAATTAGAATAGCCAAAACAATTTCAAAAAAGAATAGTTAGAAGATTCTTACTTCCTCTTTAAAAGACTTAATTTGAAGTGACTGTGATAGAACTGGATGGTGAAAGATGGCCACATAAACCAATAGATAAAAGAGAATCCAGAAGCAGACTCCCACATACACAGTTAACTAATTTCTGATAAAAATACAACACTTCCATGAAGAAAAAATAGTCTTTTCACTAAATGCTGCTGGAACCTTAGGACATTATATGCAAAAGGATTAATATTGATCTATATACCTTACAGAAAATAAGTAACTCAAAAATTGATCATGGCCTAAATGTAAAATCTAAAATGACAGAACTCTTAAAAGAAAATCAGCCTTTGTGACCTTGGGTTAGATTTCGAACACGTAATACCTAAAGCATAATCATAAAAGCAAAAATGGTTATATTTGACTTCATCAAAATAAAAAGATTCTGATGTGCAAAAGTCATTGTTAAGAGAAGAACAAGCCATAGAATGGGTGAAAACATTTGCAAATCAAATGTCCAACACAGAACCTGTATCCAGAATAAAGAACTCTCAAAATCCACTAATAAGAAAACAAACAATCCAATTTAAAAATGTACAAAATATTTTAGTGGACCTTTCACCCAAGAAGACAAATAGATAACAAATAAGCAAAGGAAAAGAGTTTCATCATCATTAATCATGAGAGAAATGTAAATTAAAACACCAATGATATACCACTACATACCTTATAGGATAAAAAGCAAAAACAAAAGTAACCTTGACAATAGCAAGTGGACAAGGATGCAGAACACCTAGAACTCTCCTACACTGGTGGTGGGAATGCAAAATGGTGCCACCACTTTGAAAAAATAAGTTGGCAGTTTCTTATAAAATTATGTGAAAAAAGCCAACCTCAAAAGGTGACATGAAATTTCCTTTCATTCATAAGAGATTCTGAAAAATGGTAGGGAGCACAATTATAGGAAGGTAAAACATATAAATAGTTACCAGGGATTGGGAAGAAGGAGTAAAGAATAAGTCAATACAAGGAAACCTTTTGGGGTGATATACTGTTGTGTACCCTGATTCTGGGGGTGGTATGCATTGTCTAAACCCACAGAACTGCACATCAAAAAGAGCTAATATTATCGTATATAATTTTTTAAAACTCTTATTTGTCTTATTATAAAATACATGTTCAAGAGAACAAATTTAGAAAACAATAAAGGAGGAAATAAAATCATCCTAATGCCACTGCTCTAACAACTATAAAAATTTTAGTCCTTTTTTCAACGCCAACCTATATCCACAAAATGTTATTTTGGTTTTTCTGTTACTGCATCATACAAAGAGGGCTGAACAGATGTCTGCCCAATCTAGATGGCACATTTGAAACAGCCGAACCTTAAATGCAGTGTATACAGCAGGCACAAAATTCACTTTGGGGAGGCATGGAAAGTCATTTTCCAAAGCAGATAAAACTGAGGTATAATAAAAGGCCCAGATAAATTGCTGATCAGAAGAAACATGCTATTTAGGTTATAAAATAGAATGAAAGAAGAAACAAACATTTTTCAAATTATCAGCCTCAAATAAAAAGTTAAAGGAAAGGCAGTAATGTGCAATCAAGTTGCTTCTCATATGGGCTATTCCATATAGTATATCTAGAGTGAAAAGCATCAGGGATCCATTTAATTTAATGATAGCTGATATGTCATCCAAGTGACAAGTTAGTGTATGTGTGTATGAAAACTTAAAATTGAGATCACAATACATATGTTTATGTAGCCTACTTTAAAAAAACTTATTCATTTACACATTCATTCAATAATTATTATTGGGCTATATAAATACCACCCTATAGGGGCCAGGCATAGTGGCTCACGCCTATAATCCCAGCACTTTGGGAGGCTGAGGCAGGTGAATCACCCACCTGAAGTCAGGAGTCTGAGACTAGTCTGGCCAACATGGTAAAACCCTGTCTCTACATGGTGAAACTCTATCAATATAAAAAGTAGCTGGACATGCACAGGCACCTGTAATCCCAGCTACTTGAAAGGCTGAGGCAGGAGAATCACTGGAACTCAGGACAGAGGTTACAGTGAGCTGAGATTGTGCCATTGCACTCCACCCTGGCAACAGGAGTGGACTCTGTCTCAATAAATAAATAAATAACGCCCTATGGACACACCATTATTCAGTTATTTTCTTACTAATATGACTTTCAGTTGCCTGCAATTTTTGCCAGTATAAATACTACTCTTTTTTTTTTCTTTTTTGAGACAGGGTCTCACCCTGTCGCCCAGGTTGGAGTGCAATGGCAAGATCTTGGCTCACTGCAATCTCTACCTCAGTAATACTCCTTAGAGTTCTATTTGCCAAGCAATGCTGAAACATTGTTTAGAGTAGACCTAAATTTCTCATCCTAATGAACAGTGGTATATTTTGTCATATGAGAAATAATTTATCAACAAACATCTATTTAAATCCTATTATTTTCTGGGTCCTCTAACAAATGCCTGAAAGGCAAATATAATAAGATCACCCCAAGGGTGATCTCTGGTTTCAAAGAAACTAGTGAACTGAAGAATATAACATGTATTACTATATATATATATATTTACTATAACAAGTATATAAAAAGCAAACAAGCCTACCTTCTCCCTACGATGAGCTGCCAATAATCATAAGCTGGACCTACTACCTTAGGAGAGGCATAGTGGCAGACATAGTCTGATGATGACACTTCATTTCCCTTGTAACCTAAAAAGACTAAATCTAGTTTGCCTTCAAGATAACTAAGGCCTAGAATGATTTCAGGAGCTGCCAAAGCCAAATCATATTCTTGGTGCCTAGAATTCCTTCAAGAGGACACTAAACTTTTTAGCCTATAAGTAAGAGATTAACAGGCTTTACGGTAAAAATATTGTTTATAATAATACCTACACTGAAATTGATTCAAACACATTTTAATATATCAATAAATGAGTGACATTACATTATTTCCTAAGTTTAATAAGAGTATAGGGTCAAAGAGTTTGTATTCAATAACCCAGCTGTTAGTATAGTATCAGGAACATAAAGAGATTCAAGTTTTTACATATTTAAAATTTCTTAAAACACAAACTTTATTTGCTTATTTTCCAAAGGCTTCGTTAATGGAAGTATGACACTACTTGTTTTTGTTTTTAACACTGACAAATATATTTACTGCCTACATTCTCTAAGGCTCTGATATGGTTTGGCTGTATCCCCACCCAAATCTCATCTTGAATTGTTCCCACAATCCCCACATGTCATGGGAAGGACCCAATGGGAGGTAATTGAATCATGGGGGCCGTTACTTTCATGCTGTTCTCATGATACTGTGTGAGTTCTCATGAGATCTGATGGTTAAGGGGCTTCCCCTCTCTTTGCTCTGCACTTCTCCTTGCTGCTGCCATGTGAAGTAGGACATGTTTGCTTCCCCTTCTGCCAGGACTGTAAGTTACCAGAGGCCTCCCAGCCATCCTGGAACTGTGGGTCAATTAAACCTCTTTCCTTTATAAATTACCCACCTGGGTATGTCTTTATTAGCAGTGTGAAAAGGGACTAATACAGACTGTAAACAGAGAATCTCCTAAACAACATCCATGAATACTTAAGAACTCTTCCTCACATACACAACGATGTTAAATAACACTGTATAAAACAGAGCTTCATTGGAAAACTTTTTACAAACCTAGTTACCACAGCTGTACCTTACCTTTTGATTTTTCCACTTGCGGAGTTTCATCCATTTCGACAAGGGGTTTTTTGTTTGGAGGTTCTGGGGAATCAGGCGAATCTTTTATAATCTCAGCTTCTGCCAATTCTTCTTTTCCACGCTCTAAGATTCCTTTTAATCTTTTAGAGGGACAAATAATGAAAATGTAAAGTTTAAATTTTTAGAAGTCTAAAAATGGTCCAATAATTAAAATACCTTTGCATATCAACCTTTATAAAAGATGGCTAATCTCACAAAATAAACTTAGGGACTAATCAAAAACTTCGATCTAAAACCAGGTCACAGAAATTAATGAATTAAATACAAGTTTCCCTTTTCCTTCATAATAATCATGCAATAATTCAGGAATCAGTCAGCCGTTAAATATTAAAAAATAGAAGAATACTTAAGAAATTAAAATTTAAAAGGTAGGAAATGATGTGATCTTCAGAAGAAACTGCACAATTTTTATTTTTAAAGACATGGACAAAATAATACTGTATTTCAAATTACAAATAAGATTAATAAATTTATTTCCATTTATTCTCTAGTCTATATATTGTGCAAATGTATTTATTTTCTTCAAATTAGAAACTTAACTCCAAGCTTGTACTGAGTTTCATCAGAGAACAAAAACACTTGCAAAATATGCAAGAGTGTACTTAAAGCTCAGTGGGATCTGAATAATTTTTCCCTTTTACAGTGAGCCAGTTTTGTTTCAAAAGCTCAGCAGCTATAACGAAAACATGAGCTTCTAAAGCCAAAGAGAATAAAGGTATTCTATTATTAATGAATAAAATTACAGGATTTCCAGAATTAGCTTCAAAATATTCCTATGGGGGTAGTGGTGAAGGTAGTGGATGGAGATATATATATGAAATGAGATGCGCTATGAATTGTTAATCATTGAAGGTAGATGATGAGTGACTATCTGTTCTATTGCTACATATGTTGGAAATTTTCCATAATAAAAATATCTATTTTAGGTCAATCACAGTGGCTCATGCCTGTAATCCTAAGCACTTTGGGAGGCCAAGATGGGTGGATCACCTGAGGTCAGGAGATAGAGACCAGCCTTGGCAACATGGTGAAACTCCATCACTCCTAAAAATACAAAAAATTAGCCAGGCATGGTGGTGCACATCTATAATCCCAGCTACCTGAGAGGCTGAGGCATGAGAATCACTTGAACCCAGGAGGCAGAGGCATAATAAAAAATTTTTATAATAAAAATTTTTATGATAAAAAAATTTTTTTTTTTTTTTTTTTGAGACAGAGTCTCGATCTGTCGCCAGGTGCCAGGCTGCAGTGCAGTGGCACAATCTCGGCTCACTGCAACCTCCGCCTCCCGGGTTCAAGCAATTCTCCTGCCTCAGCCTCCCAAGTAGCTGGGACTACAGGCACACGCTACCACGCCCAGCTAACTTTTTTATTTTTAGTAGAGACGGGGTTTCATCATGTTGGCCAGGATGGTCTCGATCTCTTGACCTCGTGACCTGCTGGGAGCACAGAAGAGCATACAGTCCATTCTTCCACACTTTGCTGCAATCACATTTTTGTTTGAGACAGAGTCTTACTCCGTTGCCCAGGCTGGAGTGCAGTGGAGCAATCTCAGTTCACAGCAACCTCTGCCTTCTGGGTAAGCGATTCTTGGGCCTCAGCCACCTGAGTAGCTGAGATTACAGTCATGCACCCCCATACCCAGCTAATTTTTGTATTTTTTTAAGTAGAGACAGGTTTTTGCCATGTTGGCCAGGCTGGTCTCAAACTCCTGGCCTCAAGTGATCCACCTGCCTCAGCCTTCCAAAGTGCTGGGATTACAGATGGAAGCCATCGCACTGGCCTGCAATCACTAACTTGTCTGTTGCTACCATCATACTGTATGTTCTTCCAGGGTAGGGATATCTTGTGCCAAATGCCTGGTACATCATAAGCATTCAATAAATATTTAGTGGACAGAGGAATAAAATTATGTCTTTGAAATTCGTAACACATAAAGCACATACTGATACCAAATATCATGCATTATGATTTTCAGAAGTTAATCAGGAAAAACTAACACAAACTTTGCTCCTAACAGTAAAAATTCATACTTTTTACACCTAAGAAAGATCTAGACTTTAAGAATGATAAAATTACAGTAATGAAAATGCATAAGCATGTATTAAATGAATTACTATTAAATCAGGTTTGAATGTTTGAAAGTGCTATGTGCAGAATGTGATATATCAAAAGGCACCATGGTTCCATATCAATGCCAAGAAGTCACCTCTCTGAGTCTTGCCAAGGTTTTTCCTGTTCATAATCTTTCACTGCTTTCTCTGACTTGTCCTCTTTGTCTTCCCTCTTTCTTCCTCGTTTCTTTCGTTCTTCTTCTTCTGGGGGTTTGCTCCTGCATGCCATCAGACATTCCAAGACTCTTTGATGTTTCTCCGAGTTGTTGATATGGGCTCTGACAAGGGTTTCTAATTCATTCCACATGATACGGTATTGTTCATCTCTGCAATAAAGATTTGGAAATATTCTTTAAATAATATTGAAGTGTCACTTGCTACTGGTAAAGTAAAAAGAAATAATGAAATGTAGATTTCTTTCCTCTTAATTAGTAGTTAACAGTAAAATTCTAAGCTATAATATATCCATTTCTATAATTGTGTATTATTTTACCTCAAACATATATACGTATAAATACACATCCTCAAGTATAATTTACATATGAAATAAGTTATTCTAAGAAACAATATATATCAAGTAAATGTGATCTATAAGGAAAGTATGAAAAATATCTACCTTTTAGGGCCTTTTCCTCTTGTACCAACTGTGGAAATAGGTAGAGGATCATTTTTTCTTTCCATATCAACTAAGTTGTATATTGTTTTTTGACAGTTTAACACATCTTCTTCTGTCAGAGATTCTTTCACAATAACACTGGCTAATGGAACTACCTGTTAGATTTTTTTTTTAAAGAAAAAAGAAAATCTGTCTTGAAAAATAAATATCAAAACATCTAGGCAGAACTTGATTTTAAAAAGGATTTTAAAGATTATCATGATGAAGAAATCCATAACTATCACTTTAATTTTTAATCATTAATTCTTTAACTTCAACAAGCTCATATATTTCATTTTTTGCTTAAGAAATGGTATAAATTACAAATTTTCTTATTTTTTTCTATAAAGAATATATAACTAGTCTAGAAGAAAAGTTGAAACTACTTAACACTTACCGCTTGCATGTTAAAAATGGTGGTTTGTGAAATGATCATAGGCCAGTAACGGGTGTGTTTTTCTAACTGATCTTTTGCTCGCTCCAAAGGGACCTCAAGACTTCCATCGATTTTGTATCTGGGGTCTAGAAAAGGAGTTAATCTGTTTTCCCTCATAAATTCACCAAAATCCTAATGATAACCAAATAAGATAAAATTAGAAACTCTGTCTAATGTTTCAGTATGGATTACATGTACTAGTCTTGTTTCCCTGATGTCTTCTGTCCTGTGATGTGCAACAAAACAGTTTCTCTAATAGTGTCGCTCAACTCCACTACTTTTTTGTCCTTTCTGAACTTGAAACCTATCAGCCTTTATGCAATGAAAATGAAGAAAGCCTCAAACATAAATGCATTCATGGTATGTTTCCCCCAACCTTTTTTAGCAATCAAGAAACACTTTTTTCCCCTTCTGTAATTTAACTTTTCTATCACATACAGATAAAAGAGTGAGTTAATCACATTAGAAGACCCACTTGTTTATTTAAAAACTACCTTGAGGCTGGGCGAGGAGGCTCACACCTGTAATGTCAGCACTCTGGGAGGCCAAAACGAGTGGATCACCTGAGGTGAAGAGTTCAAGACCAGCCTAGCCAACATAGTGAAACCCCATCTCTACTAAAAATACAAAAAGTAGCTGGGTGTGGTAGCAGGCGCCTGTAATCCCAGCTACTCAGGAAGCTGAGGTAGGAGAATTGCATGAACCCAGGAGTCGGAGGTTACAGTGAGCCAAGATTGCGCCATTGCACTCTAACCTGGGCAACAAGAGCAAAACTCCATCTCAAAAAAAAACTACCTTGACATAACATAAACATGTTAACAATAGTTATCTTTGAATTAAGAAGTTATAGGTAATTTACAAATGTGGGTGCTTTTTCTAAGATATATATATTCTCCAACTTTTCTACAACAAATACTGATTAGGCTTCTCTTTATTTAAAAATTATGTTTTTAAAAAAATCCTAATTAAAAACAGTTACTTACAATATATAACACTTTGTGGTTTACAAAGCATATTCATATACATAAATTACACTTAGTTTTTACAACCACCTCTAGAAGTAAACAGCTATGAAGTACCAAATAGGAAAGAGAGGAGGGAGAATGAAAAATCGAAATTAGAAAAACAGAATTTCTAACAAAAATGGACACAATTTCCTTTTATGTTCCACCCAATAATACAAAAGTTTATGTTATTTCAAAGGAGCAGCAATCCAAATATTCCAGGTTTCTGGTTGCCATTTAAATTATCAGAAATTAAGTTCCACCTAAAATATTAGTTCAAATCAATTTATTCTTTCCTACAGTTCCAGTATATCATTGCAATTCAGATACTTCTCAGTATACACTAAATACATAATAAGATTACACAATGATAAATAGAACTTTTAAGCAAATATTGCAGGAAATTCACCTAATTAAAATAATAATCAAATTCTTCCAGGTCTCTTTTTTCACAGATCTTAGCATTTAATGAACACTAGATAAATACTTGCTGAATGATGACAGATTCAAAATATAAAATTTATAGATATTAGAGTCTTACTGTAATCCGGTAGTCTGTAACTCTTCCTCCACATCCTTCGCTAATTGAAGGTGGATCTTCTAGAATGGATCGAGAACTGCTAAGGACGTGCAAAAAAATCTCTCCTCCATGGCTGCTAAGCATATGACTAATGACTTTAGAACCTGATTTTCGTGGTTGTTCCAATAAAACAGAACGGCCTGTCAAAAGCAAGATTACACTATCAGTAATGGAACTCAAATGGGCTCTCATTTATTTCCTTAAGATTTATGTCCAGATTTTTTCAATTTATTGAGCCTCATTTTTTTTTTTTTTTTTTCAGACAGCATACTACTCTGTCGCCCAGGCTGGAGTGCGGTGGTGCAGTCTTGGCTCACTGCAATGTCCGTCTCCCGGGTTCAAGTAATTCTCCTGCCTCAGCCTCCCAAGTAGCTGGGACTACAGGTGCATGCCACCACAACCAGCTAATTTTTTGTATTTTTAGTAGAGACAAAGTTTCACCATGTTGGTCTGGATGGTCTCGCTCTCCTGACCTCGTGATCTGCCTGCCTTGGCCTCCCAAAGTGCTGGGATTACAGGCATGAGCCACCGTGCCTGGCCTGATCCCATATTTTAACCAGCATTCCTAATTTAGTGTATCTACTCTTCCATACATAAAAATCTGAATTCTAGCCTTAGCTTTATCTTAGTTACAACAAGATTACAAAGTTATACAGTTTCCCAAAACAACTATAGTGGTCTCTGACATAATACGTTTGGATATATGATTCATCCAATTACATGTATATATTGAATTTTTCTCCTGGAAATCAAGAAGAAAAGTGAGACAACTGCTCCATAATCCTCAGGCTATTAACGCTACAGAACATTTGGGGAGAAGGCACAGTCTCAGTTCACTTAACTCAACAGTTTCTCATCAGCACTGTAATCATAACTACTTTCTATTCTACGTGTCCAAATGTTAATCTGAATTTCACCTAGTCTGATAATCAAATTGTGCTTAACTAACAATGACATAACCTTATGATAAAGACATACTGACTCTTTAGATCACTAGTTTCAAAACCTGAGATGATCATAAGAATTACCAGAGAAGCATTTAATTTAGAATCCAATAATTTAGACTTGTAAAAAAAATTTCACACAATGAAACCACAGATTTAAGGTCACAGGTAAGAATCATATAGTATAATATTCAATATGTAGTATTTACTTATGATAAAGGTATAGTGTTCAAAGATAAGTAAGTCCACATTTGATTTGATTTAAAATTCAATGGGCCAAAATAAATGGTCTATATTATTCTAGCTTCCATTTTATTTTTTTAATTTATTTTCTAATTCTAGCTCTAAAACAAATCAATTTAGACTGTAAAGGTCAAATTTTTTAAATAAAAATACCACAATTTTATTAAATAAAACTTGCTTAGATATAATAGCCTGAAAATCAAACCTAAAGTCATCTTTTAAATGTTAGTAAAACTGTTAAAGGTTATTTCCAATTACGTAAGTTTAAAACAGTTTTGGCAAATAAATGACAAAGATATAGTGATGAAAATAGCTTTCCAGAGTTCATATTTTTACGAATAATTTCACTCAATAATTTAATAACATAAATAATTCAAATAATAATATAATTTTACTCAAAACCATTAAATGGGGAAAGTTACCATTTAGAAGAAAATTAGTAAGGCAGGAGGAAGGTCTACTATTTACATCTACAGGTGAAATCCGATAAGCTCCAGTACAATAGTGTAATTCTGAAACAGAAGAAAACACTGATTTGAAAGAATATAAAGAAATATTCCCACAACTAAAAGAAAAAAAAAGTCTTGTTCACTGAGTTCATTGAGCCCTGAAACAATGAAAAATAAAAATTCAAAATGAAATAACTGTTCCCTATATAATACCTTAACAACCTTTTGATTTAGTCTTTTTCAGTTATTGTTAAATACCTACCAATGTTATTTGTCCTTGGTGTACACCACTTTAACGTTATTGTTTCTTTAAAAGGGCCTTCTCGACTGCCGCCACCTAGGTGTGAATCACCTTTAAAAATATGTCAGAGACATTACACATTGTATACATGTATGGAAACATCACACTGTATCCCATAAATATGTATAATTATGTGTTAATTTAAAAAATTATAAAAGCAAAAAATAATAATACAGCAAACTGGGTATAGAGTAATGGGAGCTCTGTACTGTCTTCACAATTTTTCTGTAAATCTGAAACTACTCTAAAATTAAAAGTTCATTTAAAAACAACAATGAAAAAAATGTCAGAGAAACACTATCAAATAGATTACAAGCTTCAAATTGTTCACCAAGATTTCCAAGTGAGTTAAACTCTGTAAGAGAAAATATCTCTGAGACAACATCTTTTTATCAGGTCCCCTGGACAAATACCCAATAGGGCATAGATATTATCTACGATTAAAATAAATAGCAATTTTCCTCCACATTCGTCATTAATTAATCATTTAGGTCATTGTACTGAAAGTCAATAGCAAAAATTTAAAAATTTTCAAGCATCTACAACTCCTCCTCCCTATCCACACTATTAAATGATAAAATGACATGGTTAAGTACTCAGACAAAGCTTAAGGAATCTAAAATGCACAACTAATACTGAATTCTAATAAGTTTAATTGGAAGAAACACAAACCAAGGGATCTGGAGAGTAAATACATAAGGAAATATTAATCTAATAATAATGAACAAATGTACAACCATAAAGCTGACAAGGCTTTGAAGGAAATATATACAGAGCTATTGTTGCTGAAAATACGGTTGCTGGGTCCAAGGATGGCCCTGAGAAGGGCCTTTCTCTATGCCCAACTTGGGCTCCGGGCTTAGGTTCTTGGTTCCCTTGCTCAAAAAATCGAGCAGAGAGCCTTAACCCCAAGGTGAGTTTTACAGCTCCAAACAAGAGTTTGCCAACCGTGAGAGAGAGCAGCAATGCAGTTTATTGAGCAGGCGAAGATGAAGCTTCCACAGTATCGGAGGGGGCCCGAGAGGGTTGCCACTGTCGGTCAGGGCTGCTTGGGCTTTTATCCCAAAGTAATTCTGAGTTGCTAAGTGTTTTCCCTAGTTTCTACTGAACTTGCAAGCAGTATCGCAATGTGGCTGAATTATAAGGAGATGAGTAGAAATTAACTAAAGAAATGGACCAGGTACAGTGCCTCACATCTGCAATTCCAGCACTTTGTAGGTCTGAGGTGGGAGGATTGCTAGGGGTCAGGAAACCAGCCTGGGCAATATAGTGGGACCCTATCTCTGTGGAAAAAATACAAAAATTAGCCAGGAGTGGTGGTGTGCACCTGCAGTCTCTGCTACTCAGGAGGCTGAGGTGGAAGGACTGCTTGTAGCCCAAGAGGTTAACACAGTGAGCTATGATCACACTACTGTACTCCAGTCTGAGCAAAAGAGTGAGACTCTGTCTCAAATTAAAAAAAGAAAAAAGAAAGAAATAGAGGAAAGACTATTCAGGCAAAAGGAATAGTGGATGCCAAGATACTGTGGAAGAGGAAGCACGAAAAATATTAGGTCTGTGTGGCTGAAACAGAGAAAAGAAGTAGGTTTTGAGACAAGAATGAAAAGAGGGAGGGAGCCAGACAACAAAGGGCCTTGTAAGACATTTAAACAGCTCTGTCTTTTCCTAAGGGCAACAGAAAAGCATGGGCAGGGGGCAGGTTTAAGGTCATGAGAACATGGTCGGAATTACCATTCTGAAACTTATTGTAGCTAGAGGGTAAAGAGTACATAAGGACACACCATTTAGGAGGCTACTGTGGGACACTAGGTAAGAAAATAACAGGCTGGATTAGGAAAATGTTAATGGTAGCTGAGATGGAGATTTTGATGTACTTGAGAAATACTTAATAGATGAAATCAAGAAAATTTGATGATGGATTAGATGTCTCAAAAATGATTGAGGTTTCTGCCTTATATAAATGGAGAGACAACAGGGCCATTCACTGAAAAAGGAAACAGATTAGTTCAGGTGCCAAAGCTCCTAAGTTGTTTCGGGCATGTTGGGATGTAGGTGTCTGAGAGACATCTAAGAGATACAATTAAGCAGTAGAATATAAAGATCTGGAACTTACGGAAGATATTGGGGCTAAAGTATAAGCCTACTCACCAATACCCAGCTGCACTGTTACCACCTCAGTAGCAGCGGTAGCCTGCCTAACTCTTACTGGTACAACCACAGGCAGCCTCCTCTATGTTCCCATAGTACTCTGCTCCTACTGCTAAAATAACATTTGACACATGGTGCCCACATGTAATGCATATAACTACAGGCCAAGTCAACAACTATTTTAGAAAACTATTTTGTGTTACAAAGGATATTTTTGACATTTTTGTAAGTTTTTAAAATAACATCTTAAAAACTGACATCACATCACAGGTTCGTAGCAACTTCCATGTCATATATTTTCAAAAACATGTTATCTACATTCCTTTGTTAAACATTTATATATCCCTTTATCGTAACGGTTTCTTTCATGTTAGCAACTCATTAGGTTAATTCTAAGCTTCCTCAGACATGTAACAAATGTCACAATTGACTCATGATTATGCTTCAGAAGATGCATATAACATAATCAAAGTTAACCTTTTCTCTGGCATCAATTTACTAGAAAACATTCTAAAGAATTTAACCAAATGTCAAAGCATCATAAAGGCTTTTAAAATGACCTTCAAGTCTTAAAATTTTCATTGTATTTTAGGATTAAACAGAATACAGCTCATCTAATCCCCCATCTTTAATTCATAAGCACACAAACATGTCTAGAAACATATGGGACTTGCCAGTTGGTGGCAAAGCTTTAGCTAAAACTTATCTCCTAACTCCAGAGTCTTCTCCCCTAAACCAAGCCAATACAGTTGCAGAAATCACAGTTTGGGAGATGAGATCTATGGATTAAAATAATTTTTTGAGAAAAAAACGAATTTAAATTTCAAAATTTAATTTCTAGGCCAAGTTGAAAGTCTATCACTCTTTTGAGTTTGCTCCTATTCTTTTCCCTGTCTCAAGGTTTGCACGCAAAAGAAGCTGTCATGAGTTTTGAGAAAGCCATGGCTGTCTTTCTCAGTATTTGTTCTATTAGCCTTGTCTTTTCCAAAGTAAATCCTACAAGACACTAGTTCCATGGCCAGTAACAGGTGATATTGACAGATAAGTTTGCACAGGGATGAACTAAAGTCAATCAGGTTTGTTTACTGAAGAACTTCTCAAAGCTATTTCAGTAGTCCTCCCACTAATCTGCTGTGTTGCTTTCCATGATTTCAGTACCTGTGGTCAACTGCAGCCCCAAAATATATATATACATATATATATATATATATATATATACACACATATATATACACACACACACACACACACACACACACACATATATATACATATACATATATACACATATATATACATATATGTATACACACACATATATATACACACATATATATATATATATATATTTTTTTTTTTTTTTTTTTTTTGAGATGGAGTCTTGCTCTGTTGCTCAGGCTGGGGTGCAGTGGCATGATCTTGGCTCACTGCAATCTCGGCCTCCCAGGTTCAAGAGATTCTCCTGCCTTAGGCTTACAGGTAGCTGGGACGATAGGTATGCCCCACCATGCCTGGCTAATTTTTGTATTTTTTTAGAAGAGACAGGGCTTTGCCTTGTTGGCCAAGCTGGTCTCAAACTCCTGACCTCAAGTGATCGGCCCACCTTGGCCTCCCAAAGAATTATAGTTGTGAGCCATTGCACCCGGCCTGCAGCCCCAAAATATTAAATACAAAATTCCAAAAATAAACAATTCATAAGTTTTACATTGCATGCTGTCCTGAGTAGCATGATGAAGTCTCACCCTATGACACTCTGTCCTGCCTGGGAAGTGAATCATTCCTTTGTCCAGTATATCCATGCTATAAACGCTACGAGCCTATTAGTAGCCCTCTTGGTTATCAGATCCACTGTCGAGGGATCACCATGCTTGTGTTCAAGGTCCATAGCAGCCTAATACTATATCACAACACCTATATCATTCATCTCAGTTATCTCATAATGTAGGTATTTTATCATCTCACATTATCCCAAAAAGAAGGATGAGTACAGTACAATAAGATATTTTGAGAGAGAGGGAGACCAAGAGACTATATTTACCTTTTATTATAACATATTGTTATAATTTTCTATTTTATTATTATTGTTATTGATCTCCTGCTTTGCCCAATTTATAAATTAAACTTTATCATAGGTATGTATGTATAGGGAAAAAACAGTATATACAGTATAGGGTTGAAGATCATCCAAGGTTTCAGGCATCCTCTGGGGGTTTTGAAGTATCTTCTCTGAGGATATGGGGACTACTATAATATGCTTTCATATGTCAGATCCTACAAAATAATACTTTCAAATGTCTCTTACCACTTTTCAGGAAATCTACATGTGCATCCTTGTGATGAAGTAGTTCCACATCGTAATTGGCAGATGTGTTAGCATGCTGTTCTTCCTTGAAGTAAAATTTCAAACATTTAAAATAATTTGATTTTGCTTTCAAAATAATAAAATTATTAATTATTCATTTTGCTTTTTGTTTAAAATGAGGTCAAATACATTCAATAATAATTACCTAAAAAAACAGGACAATCTATTTAAAGATGCACATTTTCCATGCAACATAAACTCCATTAAAAAACTACTGGCTATATACAGGTAATAAAGTATTTAATGATTTTTTTTTTACATTATGTCAGAATTAACAAAGATGACCAATTCAGAAATTTTGAATTTATTTTTGCTCCAAAGGCATTGTCTTACCAATATTTTTTATATACAAATAAAATGTAATTGAAATGATTTACATAAATTTAAAGTGAAATCATTGTTAAAAAGAGGAAATAGCATCTTTAAATACCTACGGTGAATTAGCAAATGCCAATTATAGAAAACACAAACTAATAAACAAGTTTAGTAACTTGTTTTCAGTAATAGCAAATAGGAATTTCAACATTATTTTCCAGAAAACACAAAGATTGAAGAGTCACACCAGTAGCACACAAATATGATCAAATTTAACAGGCAAGCTATCAGATTATTTTTCTTATAACATATGACATTATATATATTAAAGTGTACCTATTATGTTATTTACTTGTTAATTGCTTCTGCATCCAAAAGGTTCTACAGGGTATGCCTAAAATTTGTATTGAAAAATCAGCCAACGGCATTAAGAAATGAATAATAAAAAATTATATTTGTCATACAATTTATTGTTCATAATATAGTGGCAGAAAATAGAAACTGGACTGTAACAAAAATTTGAATTTTTGATATAGTGGCTACTTTATGTTTGCAAACATAATCAATACAATTAAATTCAATTTAATTCAGTACAAACTCATTCAAGCTTACTACAGGCCAGGCACTGTGCTAGCCCTAAAACAACTTAGTGATAATATTAATATAATGAATAGGTAGCAATAGATTCCTTAAAAAAATCCACCAGTAAAATCACAGGGCACACATCTATGGTCTTTCAGTTAGAGAGTAATAAACTAGTTTAGAACTATGAGCTATTTTCTCCTAGTTAGACCTATTAGCTATAAACTCCTTCATACTGGGTGGGCAACAACAAAAATATAGAGAATAAAAGATCCACTAGAATATGCAAAGTAAGCAAAATCTAATTACACAGCTGTCAGGAAAAGAATCACAGAATAATAATTTAAAACAGAAAATATATTTTGATGAAAACAATGAGAGCACAACTTTTTTTTAAAAAAAAAGCTCATATAACATGTTCTTATTAGAAAACAAAAATATAGTATTTTATTCTGTGATCCTTTCTGGTTGCTTTTTATTATTTACTGACCTGGTCAAAGACATTGAATGTGGGCTAGCAAAATAGAAAATATGATATGGGGAGAAAAGGTAAAGGTTCAATTAAAATAAATAACACATGTCAAGCAATTATTTTTTTATTTATATATATATTTTTTATATTGAGATGGGATCTTACTATGTTGATGAGAGTGGTCTCAAACTCCTGGCCTCAAATGATCCTCCCATCTCAGCCTCCCAAGGTGCTGGGATTACAGGCATGAGCCACTGTGCCCAGCCTCAAACAAATATTTAAAAAGCAAATCAGGGCTTTCAAAATAGCAAGAAAAAGAACTGCCTACCTTCATTGGAATATTTGTAATAGTAGTTGAAGCCAAGTCAAAATGTTGCTGTACTAAAATATTCAATTTGGTAGCAAGATGCCGTCCTGCACGAACACTATGAACTTCACTGGTTAAAACTGGGGACAACTACAGAAAAATATGCAAGAAAAATAATCCACAAAATATTAATTCATTGTAACTGAGTGCAAATATTTTACTAAAAATCCATTAAAATTAAGTATTTTTAACTTTTTGAAGGTTGAAAAAAGGATCCATAAATTAATCATAATTATTTTAGCAATATATTTTCATTTATTCATTCATTCACTCATCACACACATATTAATCAGTCTGCTATATGACAGAAACTGTGAGTAGATAGAACATAGCTGTGACAGACACAATCCCTGTCCTCCTGAAATTTAGAGTAGAATAGTCTGTTATTTAAATATATTTCTTTTTTTTTTTTTTTTTTTGGAGACCAAGTTTCCCTCTTTTTCCCCCGGCCGGGGTGGAATGGGGGGATCTCGGCTCACCGCAACCTCCGCCTCCTGGGTTCAGGCAATTCTCCTGCCTCAGCCTCCTGAGTAGCTGGGATTACAGGCATGCGCCACCATGCCCAGCTGATTTTTTGTATTTTAGTAGTGACGGGGTTTCACCGTGTTGGTCAGGATAGTCTCGATCTCTTGACCTTGTGATCCGCCTGCCTCAGCCTCCCAAAGTGCTGGGATTACAGGCGTAAGCCACCGCGCCCAGCTAAATATGCTTCTTTATAATTTTTACTTATTTTTATCGATATGCAAAATGGATTTGAAGTATACTGTAGAAAAATAATTTATTTTGTCGGGAGGACAAACCACTGCAGATAAAACTAAAAGAATGTGGAAATCACCATAAAAATTTCATTTTGTTACCAATAAATAAGGCAGCCAGAGTAGTATACAAGACAATACAAAATCTTACTTATTTGAGGGCAATAATATTTATTAGAAATAAATTTTTCATTATCATAAAATAAAACTAACATTACCACATTATCAAAAGAGGCAAAAAAAGTTAATAAAAAAGAGGCTTACACTGGAACTACTTAAAAACACAATGATAGCAATAATGACTAAAAATACTACTTAACTACAAAAATTCATGAAATAAGGTAATATTCACAATTACCTTATTCAAATTTATTTATAAAGTAAAACCAAGATTGGAAAATAAGATTTTTCCCTCTGAATGTGCAAAATTAATTTTTTATTGGAATATATTTTTGGTAAAGAATGTACTGCTTTTCTAGTAAGGAGAAAAGATTTTTATAGAATAAAAATAATCACTAAAGTAATTAAAATTTTAGGAACAATACAAACTATGCATGGTTTGTAACACATTTTGATAAACATCAAGAAGCAGGCAGAAAAGAAAACACTTTAAAATCTACAATTATATCATAAAGAACCAAACTAGATGGCTTGCCATAGAGATTTACTTTGAAAACTCAAAATATTTTCTTGGCAGAAAATATTGCCAATGGACCATTTTAATGATAACCCTTCTCAGTATTTATTATTAACCACAGTGATCTTTTCTTTCATTATTTCAACACTCACCTCCTTTTTAGGACGATCAGATACAAGGCTGTCTTCACCAACCGGGTAAGTATGGATCAAGACCAACTCGCATTTTTGAATCTGCATAAGACTTAAAGGGAAACTTTTCACTTAAAATATAAGAATATATAGTATGTAGGGAACTCAGGCAAGTAAACTATTAAAACCTTAACATATTAAAACAGCATATTGCTGTAATCAGATATTACGGTTAACCCAAAAGCTAAATATTAGAAAGGCAGTGTATGTAATTGCTATACCTATATGAATACTTAATGAGTATACAAATTTAATTCAAATGCAAAAATAATGATTTTCTGTGCTTGAAGGATAAAATAAAGAAAAAATTCTTACAATTAAGTATAATTTTCAATAGATAACTGCAACAGTGAAAATGGATATATCTTGTATTAATTTCCCTTATAGTAATTTTTTTTAAGGATAAAATCAGGCAATACTAACCATTAGCTATAATTTGCTATTTCTAAGAATATAAGATAGTAATACTAAAAATTTCCCCCAACGTTTTATTTTGAAATTTCCAGACCTAAAGGAAAGTTGAAAGAAAAGTACTATTTAATGAACACCCATATGTCCTTCACCTAGCGTCACTGTCAGCTATATTTGCTTTCTCTATATACTATACCTAAGTAGATGTACACTTTTTAATTAAACCATTTGAGATAAGTTGCAGAGGGCACGACATGTAGTCCTAAACATTTCAGCATGCTTTTCCTAGTGAGAATAATCCTACCCATAACAATAATACCTAAGAAAATTAATAATCAATCTAAAGAAGTCCACATTGCAATAGTTCCAAACATGTCTTTATTAGCTGTGACACAATCACAAATATACAAATTGGTCTCTGCCCATACTTCCTGGCAGAGGGCTCCTAAAATCTTTGTAACTTCCTAAATAGCAGGGATGCTAGGAGCATCTTTTGCTCTAATAATTGGTTTCTGACCCCAGTTCTTGACACACAGCTCATAAGTTCCTTGGAATTTCCTGAGTGACAGGAGCATCTCTTCTTCTACTGATTGCAACTTTAGTGGAATCCTAGACAGCTACCCAATGGGGGCTGGTCACCAGAAAGACCAAGCAACGATTAGAAGCTTGTCAGCTTTCAGCCATACTCTCCTATCCTTCAGAGAGGGGAGAGGAGCTAGATACTGAGTTAATCATCAATCATCCTTATATGAAGCCTCCATAAAATTCCCTAAAGTATGGGGCTCAGAGAGTTTCAACACATCCATGTGCTAGGAGGGTGGCACACCCCAAGTCAACAGGGACAGAAGCTGATGCACCTGGATCCTTCCAACCTCACCCTCTTCATGTGGCTGTTCATCTGTATCCTTTAAAATAAATCAGTAAACTGAAGTCTTTCCCTGAATTCTATGAGCCATCAGAAGAAATTATTAAACATAAGGAGGAGGTTGTGGAAACACCTAATTTGTAGCCAAGTCAGACAAAAGTGTAGGTAACTTGGGGAACCACTGGTTGAGACTGGTGTCTAAATGAGCTACAGTCTTGTGGAACTGAACCTGCAATAACTAATCTGTGTGGTCTGTATTAACTCCAAGGAGTGTCATAACTGAATTGTAGGGCACACAGTTGGTATCCACAGGGTTGGAGAATTCACTGGTGTAGAAGAAAAACTCAAACGTTTAATCAAAAGTACTAGTGTCAGTATAAAGGGAAAAAAAAAAAAAAAAAAAAGAAAAAGTTTTTAAAAAGTCACACAATGTAACTACTTGTTTAGATGTGGTAAATACTGAATAATGCCATGAACAACTTGCATATTTTACAATTTTTTTAAAAAATTAAAATTAATATTTTTTTTTTTTGAGACACGGTCTTGCTCTGTCGCCTAGGCTGGAGTATAGTGGCAAAATCTCGGTTCACCACAACCTCTGTCTCCCAAGCTCAAGCAAGTCTCCTGCCTCAGCTGCCTGAGTAGCTGGGACTACAGGCATTTGCCACCAGATCCAATTAATTTTTGTATTTTTTTGTAGAGACAGGGTTTTGCCATGTTGCCCAGGCTGGTCTTGAACTCCTGAGCTCAGGTTATCTGACTGCCTTAGCCCCTCAAAGTGCTGAGATAACAGGCATAGGCCATTATACACAGCACATTTTATAAATCTGAAACACAACTATAAGAATAAACCATCAAAACAAATACACATTATAAATCTACGTATTATTTTATCCCTTTGATCACCTTTCTTGTGGGAGAAAAGTAAAATATTAAAGTGAAAGGGAAAACGAAAAAAAAGTTTCTGATCAAACATACATTTTTTCACTAATTTGTTGAGTCAGTTGAGAATTCAGAGAAATGCTACCAATCACTTTTAAGTCACTGGAAATAATTATAGTGAAATACATATAACTATCAAAGTGAACATATTGATTTCATTTATGTTATACTCATTATACTCACTGATCTGAATTTGCAGCAAGCTTGTTATGTTCATGAATTGTTTCCTGGACACAGTCTTCAAGCATTCGCACATGGCTATCACTATGGCATGAAAAAGATATAGCAAATTTAAAGGAATAAACAGGAAGAGAAAAAGTTCAAAACACTCTTCAGCTGTATTATCTTGCTATAGACATTTAAAGTTACTTCAATAAGGACTACATTTAGTGTGCTCAGTCATACCAGCAAACAAGTGAAAAGCTAGTCAGAAAAAATATTAACCTACATGATTACCAACTAAACAGTTTTCGATAAGTATTTTTTTTTTTAGAATGAAACACAGCCTCAATATTAAAATGCAAAATAATAAAAAAAAAAATCAGCAAGGTCACTTGTAATATTCTTAAGTGTAAACATGTAAACATGCTGTCCCTAGTTTTTCGAAAAACTACAACAGGACCTTAAAATTTCCACAGTGAAAGAATTGCTGTAATCAACATCTCACCTTTTTGCATTAGTAATGCAGATTATTCGTCCTCTATTTCCAACACGTTCTGCATTCTCCATGAGTAGAGTACGAGCCTCATGTTGGTATTCGGTAATTTTGCAGAGAGTTTCCACTGCTGCAACAAGACCATGCAGAATACTGCAGCACTCTGGATCTGCCCGAGGATTAGGAGGCCCAACAGCAGCTAATGCTGCCATTAGCTAAGTAAAGGAGAAAACAATTATGTTGACAAGAGTATGTGCAATTCAGATAAGAATATTACAAGAAAGAAAACTGCACACCAACGTTTCTTACATACATGGACACGAACATTCTTAAAAAAATAGTAACAAACCAAGTCCAGTAACACACAAAGAAGAATTATACACCATGATCAAGTGGGATTTATTCTAGAAATACAAACTTTCTTTAATATATAACTATTAGTTACTATAATACATCATACATCAATAAAATAAAAATCACATAATCATCTCAATAAACACAGAAACAGCACTTGACAAGATCCAAGACCTTTTCATACTTTAAAAAAAAAAAAAACTCAATAAATTAGGAATAGAAGGAAACTTCCTCAAGAAGATAAAGGACACCTATGGAAAAACCCACTGATAACACCATACTTAATGGTGAAAGACTGGATGAATTCTCCCGACACATCAGTAACAAAGATGTTTACTCTCACCACTTCTGAAATTTAACACTGTACTGGTTGTTCTAACCAGGGCCATAGGAAAGAAAAAGAAAGAAAAGAAATCCATGCCAAACTCAGTGGCTCATGCCTGTAATCCCAGTACTTTGGGAAGCCAAGGTAGGACAACTGCTTGAGGCCAAGAGTTCAAGACCAGGCTGGGCAACATAGCAAGACACTGTTTCTTCAAAAAAGGAAAACAAAAACTAAAAAATCAGTTAGGCGTGGTGCTGTTCACTTGCAGTCCTACCTACTTGGAAGGCTGAGGGAGAGGGAGTGTTTGAGCCCAGGAGTTAAGCCACTAAACTCTAGCCTGGGTGATGAAGAGAGAGATGAAAGAAAGGAAAGAAAGAAAGAGAAGAGAGAGAGACAGAGAAAGAAACAAAGTTAAGAAAGAAGGAAAAAAGAAAGAAGGCTAGAAGGCAGGAAGGGAGGGGAAAGAAGAGGAAAGAAAGAAGAAGGAGAAAAAGAGAGAGAGGGAGGGAAGGAGAGAGAGAGGGAGAGAAATGGAGGAAGAGAGAAAGGATGGAATCCAGATTGGAAAGAAAAAGGTAAAACTATTTCTATGTTGCAGATAACATGATCCTATATTTACGAAATCCCAGGGAATCCACTAAAAAACTATTATAACTCATATACAAGTTCGGCAAACCTGTATTATACAAGATTAATACACAAAACCAACTGTATTTCTATATACATGTAATGAACAATCTGAAGATGACATTGTTTTTAAAAATCCCACTGTAAACAGGATAAAAATAAAATACTTAGAAATAAATTTAACAAGCAGTACAAAACTTATACTCTGAAAATAACAAAACATTGTTGAAAGAAGTTAAAGAGCTAAACAAAGGAAAAAAGCATACCATGTTCATGGATTGGAAGAGTTAATATTGTTAAGATGGCCATATTATCCAAACTGACCTACAGTATCAACATAACCCCAAACTTCTTTGTGGAAATTGATATGGTGATTCTAAAATTCATGACATTGCAAGGGACCCAGATTGGTCAAAACAATCTTCAAAAAGAACAAGGTAAGAAGAGTCATACTTCCTATTTTTAAAACTTACTACAAAGCAACAGTAATCAAGATAGCATGGTACTGGCATAGGATAGATATAGAGACACGGAAACATCTATAACATGTGGAAAACGTGTTACATGGATAACCAAAGCTAAACATTAAACATAGACAAGGTTATACATAATTTATACAAAACGTAAATTCTTTCACATATTCTTGAACACCAGTGATTTGCCACATAGTTGCTTTCACAACTGAAGTTTCCCCCTCCATTCACAATTTAAAAGCAATGAATGGGATATCATGTACCTTCACCTTGAGAAAGCAGAAAGAAATAGGAATTCCTTTATGACCAGCACACCTATCCATCAAATGCATGCCTTTACTGCACTGCAGAGGTGCAGTCAGTAGGTAGAAATCTACACAGATTTGTATTTGTTTTTATTCATATACTGCTAGAAAGCCTTCACACTTCTTTCACAGTACCCTTTGAAAAACGTAAATGCTTCTTTCACAGTATTTAAAAAAGACAGTACAGTGGAAATGTATTGGAATTCCTAAAATTGCTTTTTCAAGTAATAGTGTATTAAGAACATTCTGGAATGATATTAGTGCAAAGCCAAGCCAATGAAGCCTGCTTGAGTGAATTACCTCAAAAGAGTGAAAGGCTAGCTATGTTTACATATCTTACAATACTAATCACAAATATTTTAAGATCAAACAGTATGATAAAACACATTTTCCTTAAAAGTGCTCTATTTAAAACTCACCTCAGAGAAAAATAAAATAAATAAAATTTTAAAAAAAGAAAAAGAAAACAAACAAAAAATTAAAAAATGAAACCTCAGATGGGCTTGTTACCACTGTATAGCACCCATTAACAAAAAAATTTTGACATAAAATAATTCAAGTAATGTGTTCAATTATTTCACTAAAGCCTGTTTCTTGTGTTGTTCATATTCATCAATGAAGAATCTAATAAACTGAAGTCTTCTACCCAATTAAATAATGGCAAAGAACATATGCTACTAATAACTCAGTATTTTTAGACAAATAATGTTAAAACATAAACCTAACTGGTTGAGCATGAGTTGATTTCTGCTTCCTCCACTAAAATAGAAGGGATTTTACTTTTTAAAAAACATAAACCAGGGCTTGGTGCGGTGGCTCATACCTGTAATCCCAGCACTTTGGCAGGCTGAGGTGGGTGAATCACCTAAGGTCAGGAGTTCAAGATCGGCCTGGCCAACATGGTGAAACCTCGACTCTATTAAAACTATAAAAATTAGCGGGATGCCTGTAATTCCAGCTACTTGGGAGGCTGAGGCAGGAAGAATTGCTTGAACTCAGGAGGCGGAGGTTACAGTGAGCCGAGATAACACCATTGCACTCCAGCTTAGGCAGCAAGTGAAACTCCGCCTCAAAAACAAAAAACAACATAAACCAAAAAAGAAAGAATAAACCTACAAGCATGAAGAGAATGGAAGAAGAGACAACAATAAACGAGAGATGTAACAAAGATGTATAAAAACGGATGAAAAAGTGGTGATGAACTTAATAGGACTGAATGCACAGAAATCTAAGTGCCAGTACAAGGCAAAAGGCAAAATAATATACCCTGCAGAATCCAGAAGAAGTTCACAAACTGGAGGCACCAATTACCAAACAAAGCAGGGGTGAGGCAAGATACTAAAAATGTCAATAGCTTGAAGTCAGTTTAAGGAACAACGTTGACTCCCAGATCTTACTTACATCCTACCCATGTAAGTAACTACCTCTCCCCTACCCCAAAAGATACAGAATCACATTCTTCGGAAGAACTGAACCTGAAAGGTATCAAACATGGATATATGGGTAAAGCCTA
This sequence comes from Sapajus apella, assembly GCF_009761245.1. Lineage (NCBI taxonomy): Eukaryota > Metazoa > Chordata > Mammalia > Primates > Cebidae > Sapajus > Sapajus apella. The sequence continues at coordinate 2,274,004 of NW_022436942.1, read as the reverse complement.
TATCAAACAGGATACCAAAAGCACATTAAGAGAGTAAAGATAAAATACTAAATCATTACTGCCCAACAGAACTTACTGTGACAATGAAAATGTTCTCTATCTGTGCTGTCCAATACCGTAGCCACTATCTATGAAAGGCTTATGGTGCATCGGAAATATATGCTAATGCTACAGAGGAAATGTAACTTACCCTCTCCCAGCCCCCAAAGAGCTGACAACCAAGTTTACAGCATACAGATAATTGAGTAGAAGAGATCTGGAGACCCTGAACAGTCCCGGAGAGACCATCTGTCAACTCCAATATTTGGAGGTCCCCTAGTGCAAACAATCAGCTTAAACTACAATGAAGTATAGTCAGCGATACCTACTCCACAATGTGCAGATTTTCTAATCTGCCATTTAGTGCTTTGCTTTTAAATAAGACTGCCTAGCTAAGTGTCAGCAGGCATTTAATAAAAGCCTCACCAAGAAAAGAACTGTGAGAACACAAAAGGGACAAAAGAAAATGTCAAACTAATGTTAATGCCTACAGGTAAAACTATACCCATAAAACAAGAAAAGGATATGATGAAAACAGACATAATTAGAGTATAGGTCAAAGTTCTTGGAAATTAAAAGTACAATCAAGTAAAGAGTTCTATAGAAGGGTTAAAAGCTTCAAAAAAAGCAGAATGACTGACAATGAGATGATCAGTGAGAAAAAGAGTAAGGAATTTAATGCAAGCGGTCTAACATTCCAGGAATGAGTATTCTTGAAAGACACAGAGACAAGAACATTATTAATGAAACAATGCAGGGAAATTTTCCTGTACTGGAAAATATGAAGCGTAGCACAATGGATGAGAATGGATCAATGCCAAGGCACATCACTGAGATTCTAACAGCTTTCAGGGAGAAATTATATTAAAAAAAATGGTGTTAGACTTCTCAACATTGGAGGCTATAAAACTTACAATTTTGTGGAGTATATAATGCCCTCAAAATTTTGAGGAAAATGTTATTTCCAACATGAAATTTCTACACCCAAAGTATCAGCAAAGGGCAAGGTAAACTACAGGAATTCCGGAGGTTATGTTCTACCAAAACAGAAGATTACATAAAGACAGAGGAAAAAAATGGGATCTGAGAAATAGGGAGAGAATGACAGCAGTTCAGTGGGCCTAGAAAGCAGCCAGTTCAAACTGGAGCAGAAGACTGTGCTCCAAGAAGCTCCTGAGGGGACAAAATCAAACTGCTGAACTATCTAACACATCAAAATATTAGGCAGTTTTGTAGAAGTATGAAGAAAAGCAGCAATGGATATTATGAAAACAAAACACACAAAGGGGAAAAAACAGAAATAACAAATAATTCCAGAAATAAACAGCTGTATAAGGAAATAATCATATATATTACTTGGCTTAACAGTGAATAATACTTTATGTAGATGTTATTATGCAAACATGTAACTTTGAAATAACCAAAAATTGTGATATATTTCATATTGAGAACACAAGAGAAGGGGGCAAGCATTACACACATGAAGGTCAGGAGTTCGAGACCAGCCTGGTCAACATGGCAAAATCCTGTCTCTACTAAAACATACACAATTAGCCAGGCAAGGTGGCACATGCCTGTAGTCCCAGCTGCAGATCCAGCTTGGAAGGCTTAGGCAAAAGAATCGCTTGAACCTGAGAGACAGAGGCTGCAGTGAGCCGAGATCACGCAATGCACTTCAGCCTGGGTGACAGTGAGACTTCGACTCAAAATAAATAAATAAATAAGTAGATAAATAAACAGATAACTCAATAAACAGGAATAAAAACACGTTATTTAGAAATCTGGAAGTAAATACGACAACCGCTAAAAAATGGAAGTTTGGTTGGGGGTGCTGGGTGTAGGGAAAGACTAGAATGGAGATAGCTGTTTTCTTTTAATATTACTTGGCATTTTAACACTATATGCAAATACTAGAGTGATTTAAAAAATTGGTCATTTTTTAAAAAGCATTACCACATTTAGATAATTTTTACAAATGGCCACAGCTCAAAATCTAATCATACCTCCTGTAAATTTTGGTCTTCTTGAGTCCAAGAATTTAAAACATGTGCTCCAGAGTCACTCACAATAAAATTCACCTAATAAATTCCAAAGAAACAATTAGTGTTCAACTCTAATTTCACTCAATCAGTAATGTATTTTAAAATAACATGTAATTTCTAACACTGTTTCACTGATTCATTCATTCATTCATTTTATAGTTATAAAATGTAGAATACATGCCAGGTGCTACTGCTGGCACTGGGTATATGGGAATAGAGTGATGAATAAAAAAGTTCTGTCACTCACAATGTGGGGAAAGTCAGGGGAAGGGAGTCTACTGGGACAGAGGGCACTGTGGGAAGAATACAAACAAATAAATGAACAAGATAATTTCAGAGAGTGATACATACTATAAAAAATAACTTAGCTACTTTAGATTGGGTGGTCAGAGAAGGGCTCTCCATAGAAGTGGTAACTGAAGGCAATCCAAAATGAATGAAAGAAACCAGCCACTGTAAAAGTCAGGGATAGGCAATCTGGGTACAGCAAACAACAAATGCAAAGTCCTCTAAGCATATACCCTTGAAAGAGTGAAAGTCAGAGCAGGCAGTTGGGGAGGAGACAAACTCAGAGAAATAGGCAGGAGCTGTATCATATAGGGCACTGAAAGCCAAAATAATGGATATGGACTTTCTGCTAAGTTTTAAAGTAAAAATGCAAATTTGAAAATTTGAAATTATCTGCTATCAGGTAAGATAATGACAAGAACCATTTTTGAAAACTTATCAAATGATGATTCTGACCCATGTTCCTTTTTGGGTAGAAGGTTAGATTTCTTTGTTTACTCTGGAAAATATGATCTAATCTATGATCTTTTTTCCTATACATCCATGAAATACCAGTTTTCCTTCCTTCCCCAAAAGGCTTATCTGACAGGGACATATTTTACAAGCCACTTTACTTAGATTTACCTCTTTTAAAGCTTACAACAAGGAAGCAAATGTTACACTTACATGGGAGGAAACTGAGGCTTGGAGAGATTAAGAAATGATCCAAGTCACACTGCTGGTAGCTGACCATGCCTGTGCTCTAAATCAGTTATATTCCCTCTCATTATATGTTTTTATCCTACATAGAATGCACACAAATTTTAAGAAGGGCTTATATTTTAATTTGGAATATATCTGAATGTATAATATTGGACTATGTTCACCTTTACTGCCCTATCTTCCTCAGTCTAAGAATTGGCTAGGTCCCAGCCTAGGCTGCTGAGACAGAAAACAAGTCTTCCACTTGTGGCTATCCAAATGACTTTCCCAAAATCAGACATTTAAGATACTGAAATCTAAGATAACTTTAATACCTGGAATTTCTATCAATCATCAATTTCTCTTCTTACTGATAAAACCATTTCCACTCAGTACTCTTAAAAGTATTTCTTTCTAACATGTCTAAACCGTACAGCAGTTTAGTATATATTCGCTAAAACTACAAGCACCCAGCCAGCTTAGGTTCAAACTCTGGCTCTGCCTCTAAGTAACTATGTGACTTAGGACAAGTTTCTTCTCTTTATCTCAGTTTCTCCATCTACAACAGGAAGCAATAAGACACTCAGCTGATACATGCCAGCACAGTTTGACAACAGCTCTCAATGGTCAGCCTGTGTTCTACACAGGTTGTTACAGATTTTGAATATTGCTTCAATTATTACGGTTCCTACCTAACTGGACTGTTATGAGAATTAAAGAAATTAATAAATACGAAGCATTTTGAAATATGTCTGGCACATGTAAGTGCTCAATAATTATTAGCTGTTATTATTACTGGCCCCAATTAAATATCCATTATATATTAATCCCAAAGGGCAGCATTCTGTACCACATTTTTAAGTACTGAAGTCATAATCTATAGCAAATTCATATACAAAAAAATCATTTATGCAATTAAGTACATCCCAAAATCATGATTTTGTTTGTATTTTACACTCACCAGCTTTTTGAAAGGAAATATGTCATACATGATTCTACAATATTCCATGGAAGATTCTACTGAGCAAGTCCACAATGATTTAGATATGGGAGCCAAAGGAATGATTCCTTGGGTTCTGTTCTTCACAAGCATATCAAACTCCACATGCTGCCTGCATGATTCTGCCATGTAAGGGCAGTGATCCACAACAAACACTGTTTTATGAGATTCAGAAAAAATCTTCATTTTGTTTTAACCTGTAAGGGGAAAATATATTAGCCAAATATTTATATATAACATTTAATATCTTAAATTTTTTCTAATTTTCTCAAGAAGATTGTCTTTCCCTCAAGAAGACTTGCTGGGGAACACGAATAATATGTTCAAAGAAATCTGTCCACAAAGGACAGTTTAATTAAGTCATAACCAGAAAGCAACTGTATCAAAACACCATATTAGGCTGTCACTCTACCAGGCACAGACAAAATTACCAGTGCATACATTTTTGATTTTGCTTTTAAAAGGAACTTAAAACTGTCAGAAGAAAACATTTTGACATTTAATTATATTTGATTCCCTTACATATACCAAGCATAATGACAAATACTCTTCAAATACACTTTTATGATCCTTCCTAATTGACATTAGTCACATATAAACCCCAAGAAAGTATTTTTGGGATTCCCTCCACGGAAAATGTTTGAAGATTTCTGAAAAAGGGGGACTGGGGATTAGGGGTGAGGAATTAACAGGAAAGAGAAGTGACAGCAAAAGAAAAGGCCAAAACAAAGATAAAACATCTCCTAAGATAACGCATATCAGGTCTTCGCCTTAGGATAAGCACCCCAACTTCACACTCTTCCCTTAGCTTTTGAACATCACAGTAATTTACCAGGCACACCAGAAAAACTTAGTTGCTACCATCACACTGGTGTGGAGGAGGAACTTTTAAAACTTTTTCTTATTAAAACAGAGCATATGGTACTCCCCTGCTTTGCTAACAAAATCTTATACTGAATAGACAATTCACATTCGAAAAGCACATGGCAAGCAAAGCCAAAGTGTTCATCAAAACGAACTGACTTCTTAAGATCCAGCTATTTTCACCTCCTGCTTTCAGACGTATCTCCCCTTCATGCAAAACTCTTTGAGAAGCCTTCTAGACCCACTTTGCTGGAGGGTAGGTGGTGGAAAATACAAGGTGAGCGGATAGGGAAGACCTCAGGTTCGAGGTTCGCTTACTTTCGTGCCTGGTCCTGGAAGTGAAAACGAACAGACGCTATGGACCACAGCCTCTCTGGAAAAGGCTGCTGGCTGGGTAGGGAGAGTCAGCGCACAGTCGGGAGTGGCTGGTGTCACAGACAGGGGACTGTGCTTTCCCAGATCATCTCCTAGCACACCGGTCCTTCCCAGGCTTCCTAAGTGCAGGAGCGCGCGTGCGCGTGCACACTCACACACTCGGGCTCGCGCGTGCGCACAGCGCTCTCCGATAGCCACCCCCACCACCCCACCAAGCCTCCCTTCCCCCTCGGAGGGCCAGGCGCCTCAGTCGCCGAACAGGAAGAGGGCGGGGCCAAGGAGAAAAAAAAAGCCTCCACCCCTCGAGATTTTCCACCCGCTAATTTTCCCAGTCACCCATTGGGAAGAAGGATCTGGGCGACCTGAAAGCCTCCCAAAAAGCGAAGTACCAACCACAGCACTGGCTAAACCAGCCACGGCACCTTAAACGTAGGGCCCACCCACTCCGTCTCCCCTTCTCGGTCTCTCCACCCAGGCCGCTTTCCCCTGGAAAAACTCGCGAGACTTTGCAAGAGGCCCAGTGAAAACCTGAGAGGGGAGGACTAGTGAGGGACATAAAAGGGCCCCGCCCCGCCTGCTCGCGCAAACCGACGAGGGGTCGGCTCTGCCCCACCGTAACGCGAGGAAGGAAATCTCGCGAGCTTGGAGTCCTCCCGGCGCGACGGTCGGAGGCGGTCGGCGGAGGTGTCTCCCCAGCCGGTGATGGGGCTGAACACCACTTGCCTCCCGGCCACCCATCCGCTGCCTCTGTCTGGTTCTGCGTCTGCTCGCTAAGGAGGCGGATTAGAGGCGCGCAGTCTCTTCCCTTGGGTGCATAGGTCCGGGTTGGTTGAGTCATTGAGTCGTCGGATCGCCACAGCTGAAGCCTGCGAGGGACTAAGAGGAGAGTAAGTAGACTAAATCCAGGGACAAGAGCGGTGGTGGGCGAGTCGCGGGCGTCCTTCGTTGAGGCCGGTGCCTTGCGCCTCTGGAACCACCGGCGCCGGCTCGGCCACTTCCAGCCGCGGGCTCCGAGCTCCCGGGAGCCGGACTTTTTCTTCGCATCCCCCGGCTCCGAGCTCCTCTTAATGGAGCTGCTGTTCAGAAAGTTTAATGAAAAGCCTTGGCCCTAACCCTTCCGTATCTGCTTTCTTCCTGCCTTACCCACCTGCGAGCTCACCACCGGACGGGGGACCCTTTCAGTCACCTGTTAGCAGCGTTTGATGAAGATAACTTGTTTCTTGAAACTGCTCTCCAAGGGGCATTACTTTTTTCTGGTTCTCTTCCTGTCGTCCTTCTCTGTCCCATCCCTGATAATGGTTCCTTATCTGTCCTGTTATCCGAACTAGAAAACCAGGAATCATTCTTGGTTCTTCATTTCCACTCACTGCACTGTATTATTTTTTCTTTCCCCAGAATTACTGTAGTTGCCCCTTGCCCTACACTGGTTTCCCTACTACAGTCCTTCCAGAGTTATTCTAAAATACATATTTATCTCTGTTCTTTCCTTAAACTTTTTAGTAACCATATTGCTGATAGAATCAAATCCTAATTGTTAAGTACATCATCATTCAGGATCTTTTACAGTCTGTCCCGATCCATTTTACCTTTTAATCTTGCTTTAATATCTGACCATACCAGACTATACTGTCTGTTTCCTCAAACATGCCATGCACTTTGACAACAATGTACTTTTGTAAATGCAGTAGCATCTGTCTAGAATGCCTACTGTTCCTCTGTTTTACCACCTGTCAAAACCCAAATCATAAATCTTTGTCTTCTCAGACTCCCGCAGGTGAATTGATACCGCTGTGTTCCCAACGCGTTTGAAACATTTCTTCTGCAGTATTTATTAGGTTGTATTATTTGTTTATGTATCTGTCCCTCCTGCCAATTTGAACCTGGGTCTGGAATCGTGTCTTATTCATCTCTGAAAAAGAATCCAATGCTTGGCACTTAGCAAGCATTATTTATATATATATATGTGCTTATAGAAATGGAATAGTTCTAAAGAATTCACCGTTAAGAGTTCTTCATCTTTTAAAATCAAAGAATTTTGGAGCCAGAAGGAACTTGTGCATTAGCTTAAAGGCCCCTAACCTGTTTTGAATATGAGAAACCCTACACTTACACAATTGTACTTTTAGTAATTGTTGATTGAAATTATATATGACAGAAAACTACTATGCTTTTAAAAGATTTTGTATTTTATTTTTATAATATCTGTTTATGTTAGAAAAATGGAGCAGAGATGTTTTAGACTACAGACAGTGCTTGGAGTATGTGCATTCAGGCAACTCTTCCACTGACTCCTTAGCCTGTAAGTTAGAAATAACTGGTTTAGATTAGGTTAGTTCCTTCCTGAATTGTCATAATTGTTTGAATATGAAGCTTAAATTCAGACACAATTCTAAGGGAATGTGTATTTTTTTTTTAATCCTCCAGCACCATTACTTCCAAAGCCTTTCTTCCAACTTTAAAAATTAATTTTCTTCAGAACGTGTACAGTTCCAAACATGTATTCATTCCACTGTTTTCAAGGACAGTGAAAATTTTCTTTGCTTTCAGATACAATGATATGCCTGTATCAATGCTTATTTTTATATGTAATTTGCATGCATTGTTTCTTTCTTAGGATTATAAGTTTCTATGAAAACCATAATTATACTTTTAATGTTTTTATTTTCATATGGGTCAGTTCATATTATGTACTAATTAATATTAGAAACGAATAACCTGAACATGAAAAAAATTTAAACTAGATTCTTGACATTTAAAGACACATCTAGGGTATATCAGTAGTCAGAATATTTCTTTGTATTCCTGTAGTGATGGGAGTAGTTTACTTGCAGTTAAGGGAAACAGAAGAGTTTCCAATCTGTAAACATTCATTGATCTTATAATTAATGTAATGCCTAATTAAAATGATTGCTAGGCTTTTATTATCTGGAAAACATTCGAAATTTTTTTATTCTTTAAAAATTCTCTTATATTTCATACATATTCCCATTTATTTTCTGTGGTTGGCTTAAAAATTTTGACTTGAATTTCCTTAAATTTTTCTTAACCAAAAAACACCTGGCAATTGCTGTCTTGGGTGGGTGGTGGTTTCTCTTTTATCAGCAGCAGAATGTTCTAAACCTTCTGCCAGGAGTCTGACTGCAAAAGTCTTTGGGTGGTAAAGTGGGCGAGAATATGACTAATGCAGAAAAGAAAAAATTTTTTTAAAACTTGGTTAAAAAAAAATTCACCTGTAATTTGAAACTACCTATAGAAAATAATGTAAGTAAGTGTATTATGACTAGTTAAGATAGGCATTATAAAAATAGGTTGAAAAATAGGTTGTGCATTAGCTTAAAGGCCCCTAACCTGTTTTGAATATGAAGTCTGTTTTTAAAATTTGAAACCTGTTAGAGAGCTTGGAAAACAGTCTTCCTCCTACTCTACTTCCTGGCCAAAAAAGAGGGGAAGCACAATGGTCTTCAAAAAAGGTGATAAAGTAAATGCATATTATAAAATATTCAAACTTTTTTGTGGTTTCACATACAGGAAATGAACATGCAAGTTCTTAGAAACTGTTGTCACTGTTTTTCTGAAGTGCTAATAAAATTATGCTTTGAGCTATCTGCTGTTTATAATTCTTTTCCCTGAATAGGTAGGTTTTTATAGTTAACAAAATTTTAAATGTAGTTCATTTTGTATTTCATTATGCAGTCTGGAGAAGAGAGAGTGTTTTTCATTAAGTGGATGTTAATTATGATTTTTAAAAGCCCATCTGTAACATTCATTGATCTTATAATTAACTGTGACACCTAATTAAAATGGTTGCTAGGCTTTTATGTCTGGAAAACATTTGAAATGTTTTTATTCTTTAAAATTTCATATAGATTCCCATTTCTTTTCTATGGCTGACTCAAAAAATTTTTCGTAATATCTTTCATGTTCCGTTTGTGGGGTAGGGTGAGGGAATTTGCTTTTTTTCCCCCCCACCTAATGAGATTGAGATGGTTTCTATGTAGGTAAAAAGCAAACAGGACCCTGGGAATTCAACTTGGCTCAAGGGTAGAACACTGGACTGGGGATCGGAAGTTCTATTTTTGGTACTAGTTTGGCTCTTTTCTTGCTTTGTGGTGCTATCATTTGGCGTTTTAGATTTGGAATCCATGTGTCTATTTCCTCATTGATAAAATGGGTATAAAACTTGTCCTCTTGCCTAAATGACAGTGTAAGGTAGTGTTGCACAGATTCAGAAAGCTACCAACAGTTTGAATTCATTGAAATTATTACCTAGCAGTTTGATTTTTCTCTGGGGTATTCTGGAGATCCCTTTGGTTAGAATTAGGTTAGAGAGAAGGCAAAGAATAGGTGAAGCAATTTTGAAGAATAGTGACTTATCCATATTAGATAGTAGATAGTGAGAGTTTATTTTATGGCTATTAAAGTTGAGGCAATGTGGTATTGATACAGAAATAGTCATTTTAATAGTCAGGTTCATCATGGTTTTCATCAGGTTTCATCTGCATTTCTCTAATGGCTAATGATGTTGAACATCTTTTCGTGTTTCTTATCTATATCTTTTTGGTTTACTAGTATTTTGTTCATTTTTATTTGGGTTATGTTCTTATTGTTTTGAGAGGTTTTTATGTATTCTAGATGCAAATCCTTTGCTGGATAAGTGATTTGAAAATATTTTCTCCCAGTTGTATCTTGTCTTTTCAAACTCTCTAAGCAGTGTCTTCCCCAGAGCAAAAGTTTGTGATTTTGATGAAGTCCAGTTTATCAAATTTTTCTTTTATGAATTATGCTTTTAGTATCATGTTTACAAAAACCTTTGCCTAACCCTAGGTCACAAAGATTTTCTCTTTTTTTTTTCCTAGAAGTGTTACTGTTTTTAATTTTACACTTAGACTTACGGTCAATTTTGAGTTAATTTTTGCATAAAGTGTAAGAATTATGTTGGGGTTAAACTTTTGGCATATAGATATCCAGTTCTTCCAACAACATTTGTTGAACAAATCTCCTTTGACTTGCCGTTGCACCTTTTCAAAAATCAGTTGGCCATTTTTCTATGGCCCTGCTTCTAAACCTGTTCTGTCTCTATCAGCTCTATGCCATCTTGACCGCAGTAGCTTTATAGTAAGTCTTAAACTTTGGTAGTGTGAAAACAAGTAGTTTCTCCAACTTTATTTGTTTTCATAGTTGTTTTGTTGTTATCTAGTTTCTTTGCATTTCCATAGAAATTTCAGAATTAGCTTGGCACTTTCTCTAAAAAGTCCTGATTGGAAATTGCACTGTCTGTAGAACAGTTATAGAAAACGACATTTCAGCCAGGTGTGGTGGCTCACGCCTCTACCCTAATCCTGGCACTTTGGGAGGTTGAAGCAGAAGGATCATTTGAGGTCAGGAGTTCGAGTCCAGTCTGGCCAACATGGCAAAACCCTGTCTCTACTAAAAATACAAAAATTAGCTGGGCATGGTGGCACATGCATGTAATCCCAACTACTCAGGAGGCTGAGGCAAGAGAATCGCTTGAACCTGGGAGCTGGAGGTTGCAGTGAGGCAGGATCGCATCACTGCACTCCAGCAGCCTGGGCAACAGAGTAAGACTGTCTCAAAAAAAAAAAAAAAAAAAAAAAAGAGAAAGAAAACATCTCTACTATGTTGAGTCTTCTAGTCCATGAACACAGTATGTTTAATTTATTTAGATCCTCTTTAGTTTCTTTCATTAGCATTTTGTAGTTATCAGCAAACAGCTTTTGCATATGTTTTAATTTATGTCCAAGAATCTCAGGGTTTTGTTTTTTTTTTTCTTTTCTGGTTTTTTTTCCTATTGTAATATAGAAAAACAGTTGATTCTTGTGCTAGTATCCTGTGACATTGCTAAAATGATTTATTAGTTTTAGGTTTTTGTTTTTTTCTTTAATTCTTTGGGGTTTTCTACACAGACAACAATGTTGGCTGTGAAAAGGGACAGTGTTATTTCCAATCTATGCCTTTTCCCCTCCTTCCTGGCCTTGTTAGTCCTTCCTAGGATTAATATATTGAACAAGACTGGTGATAGAAGACATCCTTCCCTTGTTGCTAATTTTATTGGGAAAGCAGTCACTCTGATTGTGAAGTGTGATGTTTGCTGTTAAGTTTTCTGAAAATGCCCTTTCTCAGTTTAAAAAAAATAATCTTCTAGTCCTAGCTTGCAAAAAATTTGTATTATGAAAGGATGCTGAATATTTTTATAATATTCCATTTGGTATGCCTAAGTGGTTTTCTTTTTCGGTGGATTACACTGATTTTGAAAACTGAGACAACCTTGAATCTGGAATAAACTTCAATTAGTCATGGTATATTACTCTCATTATATGTTGCCGAATTTGAGTTACTAATATTTTCTTACGGGTTTTTCATTTATGTTAATGAAGGATATTAGTCTGTGGTTTTCTTGTATTATCTTTGGTTTTGGTATCAGTAATACTGCCATCATTTTAAATGTACAAGTATTTTCTTCTACTTTTTTTTAAGAGAGTGTGTAATATTGGTGTTATTTCTTCTTTAAATGTATGAAAGAATTTGTCCTTGAAGCCATCTGGGTCTGGAGATTTTTTGCAGAAGATTTCTAATTACAAATTCAGTTTCTTAAAGTAGTTATAATAGGACTATTCATAGTTGTGCATTTCATCTTGTGTGACTTTATGTAGTTTGTTTTTTTTTTGAGGAATTTATCCATTTCATTTAAATTATCCAATTCATGTGTGTGGAATTTATTATTGTATTCACTTATCCTTCGAATTGAATTAGAGGTCTGTAGTGATATCTCTTCTTTCCTGGTATCCCTTCTTTCCATTAGTAATCTATGTCTGCTCTCTTTTTTTTCTTAGTTCATTTTGCAGGAGGTTTTTCCATTTTAATTTTTTCAAAGAACTGGCTTTTGATTTCATTGGGTTTTCTCTGTTGCTTTCCTATTTTCAATTTAACTGATTTCTACTCTTTATTACTGCCTTCTCTTTTCTTAGGGTTTATTTTGCTCTTCTTCTCCAAGTTCCTAAAGGTTGAGGCTTACGTAATTGATTAGAGATCTTTCTAGTTTCCTAATATAAGCATTTAATGCTATAAATTTGCTTCAAAGTGCAGCTTTACATAGATGCCAAAATTTTTGATATTTTATATTTTCATGTTTATTTAGATCAAAGTATCTTCCAATTTCCAGAGACTTCCTTTTTGACTTACTATATAGAAGTACATTGTTTAACTTCCAAATGTTTGGAGATTTTCTTGTTTTCTCTTAATAATTTAGTTTAATTTCATTATAATCAGAGAGCGTAATTTGTACCGGCCAGGTGTGGTGGCTCATGCCTGTAATCTCAGCACTTTGGGAGGCCGAGGTGAGTGGATCACCTGAAGTCAGGTGTTCAAGACCAGCTTGGCCAACTGGTGAAACCCCATCTCTACTAAAAATACAAAAATTAGCTGAGCCTGGTGATGAACTCCTGTAATCCCAGCTACTCGGGAGGCTGAGGCAGGAGAACCGCTTGAACCTGGGAGGCAGAGGTTGCAATGAGCCAAGATGATGCCATTACACTCCAGCCTGGGTGAAAAAAGCGAAACTCCATCTCAAAAAAAAAAAGCATAACTTGTATGGTTACAGTTCTTTTAAATTTGTTAAGGTTTGTTTTGCGACCCATAATACAATTGGTCCTTGTGAATGTCTTGTGTACTTAAAAAGAATGTGTACTCTGTTGTTGTTGGTTACAGCATTTCATAAATATCAGTTCAAGCCAGTTACTTGTTGATGTTCATTTTGCCTCTATTCTTGCTGACTTTTGCCAGTTACTGAGAAAGGAGTGTTTAATTTTTCAGCAGAAAGGGTGGATATGCCTGTTTATCTTTTCAGTTAGTGCTTTGTGTTTTGAAGCTCTTTAATTATAGTTGTATATACTTTTAGGATTCTTATGTCTTCTTGGTGAATTGGGCTTTTTATCATTATGTAATGTTCCTCTCTCTCTGGTAATTTTCTTTTCTGTGAAGTTCACTTAATCTGACATTTATTTTTTGAGGCAGAGTCTTACCCTGTTGTCCTCGCTAGAGTGTAGTAGCATGATCATGGCTCACTGCAGCCTCAACCTCCTGGGCTTAGGTGATCCTCCTACCTCTACCTCCCAGCTAGCTGCGGATGCTGGTGTCCACCACCACACCCAGTTAATTTTTTGTATTCTTAGTAGAGATGGGGTTTCGCCATGTTTCCCAGGCGCTCTGGAACCCCTGGGTTCATGAGCCGCCAGCCTCAGTCTCCCAAAGTGCTGGGATTATATGGGTGTGGGCCACTGCTCCTGGCCTTGTCTGATATTATGTAGCCACTCTAGCTCTTTACTTAAATATAACACCTTTATTAAGATACGTAATTCACATACCATACTGCTCACCTATTTAAAGCGTACACTTTTAGGATTTTCAGTATATTCAGAGTTGTGTAGCCATCACCAAAATCAATTTTAGAACATTTTTTGCCTGCAAAAAGAAACCATATGTTCATTAACAGTCACTTCTCATTCCTCTTGCCTTTTCCTAATTCCCCAGCCCTAGACATCCACTAATCTATTTTCAGCCTGTGTGGATTTGCCTCTTCTGGACATTTTATGTAAATGGTGTCATACATTGTCTTTGTGACTGAATTCTTTCACTTAGCACTTAGCATAATTTCTTCAATTTTCATCCATGTTGTAGCATGTGTCAGGACATCATTCCTTCTACTTTTTTTTTTTTTTCCCAAATATTCCACTGTATGAACCCATCATATTTATTCATTTATCAGTTGGTGGAAATTTGGGTTAATCCTACTTTTGGGCCATTATGACTAATAATGCTGTGAACATTTATGTACAGTTTTTTGCATTGACATACTTTCATTTTCTTGGTACATATCTAGGAGTGGAATTGTTGGATCACATGTTTAACCTTTTGAGGAATTGCCAGACTGTTTTCCAGAGTGGCTATACCATTTCACATTCTTCGTATCCTAGCCAACACCTACTATCTTTTGTATTATAGCCATCCTGCTAGGCGTATCTCACTGTGGTTTTGAATTGCATTTCACTGATGGCTAGTTATGTTGACCATGTTTTCATGTTCTTATTAGCCCCCAGCTTTCTTTTGACTAGTATTTGTATAGTATATCCTCTTTTTCATCGTTTTAACTTTTTTTTTTTTTTTTTTAATTGAGACAGGGTCTCACTCTGTTGCCCAAGCAGTAATGCATGGGCACAGTCAGGGTTCACTCTAGCTTCACCCTTACAAGTAGCTAGGACTACAGGCATATGTCACCATACCCAGTTAATTTTTTAATTTTTTTGTGGTGACAGGGTTTTACCATGTTGCCCAGGCTGGTCTGGAATTCCTGAGCTTAAGCTATCTTCCCATCTCGGCCTCCCAAAGTGCTGGGATTCATGAACCACTACGCCTGGCCCATCCTTTTACTTTAACCTACCCATATCATATTTAAAGTGGGTTTCATATAAACAATGCATAGTTGGGTACTCTTTTTAAATTATGATAATCTATCTCAATCCATGTGTTGAGGACATTCATATTTAGTGAAATTATTAATGTTTGGATTTAGTTCTGCTGTTTTAGCATTTGTTTTCTTTTTGTTCCTTTGAAATTCCTTTGTTTTGCCTTTTCTCTGCCTTTTGGGTTATTGAACACTTTTTAATTCATTTTAATCTATTGTGGTTTTGACTGTTATCTCTGTACAGTTATTTTAGGGATCTCTTAGGAATTACAATGTATGTACATTTTTAAGTCTACTTAAAATTGATATTTTTACAACTTCAAGTGAAATGTAGAAATCTGATCACTATATAGGCCCTTTTAGCCTCCTCCTGTCTTGTCGTAATTATGTATTTCCCTACATAAATAAAAAGTCTCATTAGATAAATATTATAATTCTTGTTTTTAAACATTAGACATTTAAAAGAACTGAGAGGAAAATATTTACCCAGATATTTACAATTTCTGTCACTCTTCCTTCATTCCTAATGTTCTAAGTTTTCTTCTAATAACACTTTGCTTCTATCTGAAGAGTGTTCTTTATAATAAGACTACTGGAAATTCTTTCTCTTCAGCTGAGAATGATTTTTATTTCACCTTCATATATGAAACATATTTTTCCTGGATATACAATTTTGGGTTGACAGGTCTGTTCTTTCAGCATTTTGAAAGTGTTGTTACACTTTTTACTGGCCTTCATTTCTGATGGGAAACCAAATTGTTCTCTATGAGTAATATGTCATTTTTCTCTGGCTTCTTTCTTTTTTTTTTTTTTTTTTTTTTTTTTTGAGACGGAGTTTCACTCATGTTACCCAGGCTGGAGTGCAATGGCATGATCTCGGCTCACCGCAACCTACGCCTCCTGGGTTCAGGCAATTCTCCTGCCTCATCCTCCTGAGTAGCTGGGATTACAGGCACGCACCACCATGCCCAGCTAATTTTTTGTATTTTTAGTAGAGACGGGGTTTCACCACGTTGACCAGGATGGTCTCGATCTCTTGACCTCGTGATCCACCCGCCTCGGCCTCCCAAAGTGCTGGGATTACAGGCTTGAGCCACCGCGCCCGGCCTCTCTGGCTTCTTTCAAGATTTTCTCTTTGTTTTTAATTTTCAGAAATGTGATTACAATGTGTCTGGACTTAGATCTTGTTGGAAACGCCTGCTTGGGGTTCCCTGGAAACTGGAGATGATGAAGACAAGGTTTCTTAGAAAGAAGCAAAGTATTACATCATCAAAATGTATAAGTTTCAACTGTTGCAGTTAAATATGTTCTTATAGTATTGGATGACAAGTTAGAATGCCCTTGGGAGAATACACAAAATATAGTATTTTAGTCATTGTGAATATTGTGTATTTTCAATAAGGGACTCTTCTAAGGTATTCATAACATAAATATACTATTACTAGTATATTTAAGAATATTGCCCAGCATACTAGCATGCGCCTGTAGTCTCAGCTACTAGGGAGACTAAAGTGGAGGATCTTTGGAGTCTGAGAGTTCCAGCCCAGGTGACAAGAAGACCTCATCTCTAAAAACAATTACAATTAAAATAATAATAATAATAGTACATACCCCTAAACCATATAGAGAGGCAAGTCTTCATAGAGATGTTCAGAAAGTTGTTCAGGAATGGCTTTAGTCCTTGCTTCACCATTACAGGTTTTCTCTTTTTTCTTTTCTTCTTCTTCTTCTTTTCTTTTTTTTTTTTTTTTTTAAACCGAGTTTTGTTTTTGTTGCCTAGGCTGGAGTGCAATGGTGTGATTTTGGCTCACTGCATCCTCCGCCTCCCAGATACAATCAATTCTCCTGTCTCAGCCTCCCAAGTAGCCCAGATTACTGGCATGCACCACCACACCCGGCTAATTTTTTTGTGTTTAGTAGAGATGGAGTTTCACTATGGTCGTCAGGCTGGTCATGAACTCTTGACCTCAGGTGATCCATCTGCTTCGGCCTCCCATAGTGCTGGGATTACAGGCATATGCCACTGTGCCTGGCCTACAGTTTTTCCAGATTAATTTATTTACAAATGAAGCATAACTGACCAGTGTCCTATGCTATCCAAGGTAAGTTTTTCCATCTATATTTAATATTGTGGCCATTTTTTTCTACTTAAATGAAATGTTTCATGGAGTAGTGTCTGTTTGAGGTTTTATGTGGTGCTATCAAGTAGCCACTCTGGTTGTGTCAGTTTTTATCTTCATGGATCTTACAACTTGGTGGTCATATGGTTCTTTTGAAATTTGACAGGCCAAATTTGGTGTATTTGTCATGGAATCTTTGAATTTCTTGATGAATTTATTTTATAGTTTTATATGAGTCCTTTGCGTAAGGATGTTTAGTCAAAGCATCCTATTTATAGTAATGAACTTTAAGGGATTTCTATGGTATCTACAATATTGTTTCTACCTTTATGATAGCAGTTATATTAGGCAGCTACCATCAAGCCATCAAGAAGTTAATGTACTCGTTGTTTTTAAAGGATGTCTGAGGAACGTCTTTTCTTTGCAGAATTTCAGAAAAGTGGGTTATTCTAAAAGCGTACCAGCTATAAGTGTATGTATTTACTTTTATTTTAGTAAGTTGTTCTATCTTAGAGGACCACAGTTAAGTCATTTGATCAATCTGACTTCCTGTAAGAAATTGAATTTTATCAGAGTGACTGAAGTACATATTGCATATCAAGCCTGATATTGCTGATTTTTGTTTTTAAGATAAACCCATTAACAAACAATAAAGTCAGGATTTAGTGCTAGAAAATTCAAAAGTTTTGCTTTAGGCTTGAATACTTCCTGTCTTATGGAATCACAATCATGAGATTTTCCCTGCAATAGGTAAAGGTTGCTGGATTAATACTGTTATTCTAGTGGATGGTAATATGAAAAAGAGAGCATAACAATATTTCATAATTACCATAATTACTCAAATGATAGAAAATTTGGATGGTTTCCTTTAACAATAGGGATTTACTGTGCATGGTAACATGAGGTTTAAAGGCCTAATATAAACTGTGAAGATGCTGCGATCAGTTCAGTTGAGGTTTGTAATTGCTTTGAGGCAAGCTAAACCATAGCTGCTGAATTAAGGTATACGATTTCTTTTGTTTGTTTGTTTTAGACGGAGTCTCACTCTTGCCCAGGCTGGAGTGCAGTGGCACGATGGCTCACTGCAACCTCCGCCACCCAGGTTTAAGTGATTCTCCTGCCTCAGCCTCCTAAATAGCTGGGATTACAGGCATCCACCACCATGCACAGCTTGCTTGCTTGCTGATTGACTGATTGAGACAGAGTCTCACTCTGTTGCCCAGGCTGTAGTTCAGTGGTGTGATCTTGGCTCACTGCAACTTCCACCTCCCAGGTTCAAGCGATTCTGCTGACTCAGCCTCCTGAATAGCTGGGATTACAGGCACCCACCATCACGCCTGTCTAATTTTTGTATTTTTAGTAGAGACGGTGTTTCACCATGTTGGCCAGGCTGGTCTTGAACTCCTGACTTAAAGTGATATGCCCTCCTCGGCCTTCCAAAGTGCTGGAATTACATGCATGAGCCACTGCACCCAGCCTAAGGTATATGATATAATAGGCAATGGGGTTTTGATGCTATGTTGTTAATACTACCAGAACACAGTACGCTATTGTTGTACTCCAAAAAGCGTTATGTTTATGTAGGAAGACTGTCTAGACTGAGGGCTATCTAGTTATCTGATCATGTATAGGACCTTATTGCATTTAATTTAGAAACACATCCTATCTGTTACATTTGTAGATGTTATGCTTCAGTGCACAAAGAATGATTCTTCTGATAGTGGTCTCAGCCATATCATTTACAGATTAGGACTTCAGAGAGTTTTATTACTTAAGTTCTATTAAACCAAGATAAACTTTATTTTCTCTCAAATCTTTTACAGTTTGTTGTAGAATTTCAAATTTGTCTTTTATTACTTTCACCATCTGTTACAACCTGTTATTTTTACTATAAAATGAATTTTTTGGGTTATATTATTTTTCTTATTAAAAGTCAGTCCCCGTTTTTCTTTCTTTCTTCTTTTTCTTTTTCTTTTTTCTTTTTTTTTTTTTTTTTTTTTCTTTACAGACAGCTTTAAAAATTTACTCAGAAGGATCTGGTGTTCTATAGTAATGGGATTAGTGGGAGTTATAGTGATGCCCATTTAACCCATTTATCCATTTATGTTAACTTTCTTATAAAGTTGTCTATCTACAATTTTAGATAATTCCCTTGGAAATTTAGAGGAAGTACAGGGTATTTATTGTTGGATGCTAATGCCTCTCTCAGAGCTGCATCTTTAGATAGATTTTGGATAGTTGTACTTTTGGGTTTTAGCCAGTATCAGACATTGGTTCCTTTAATGGCCCTTTGTCATATTTTCAAGCATCCTTATCTCCTGAATCTTACAAGGCAAATCTTGTGGTGGTTTTCTCTAGAGAGCCAGAAGTTATAGTAATTTCCAGCTTGTTTACTTCTGAAGGCTCTCTGGAAATGTCTGGTCATATGTTGGATATTTTCTAAATCAATGCTTTAAATTTACTTTAATTAAATCCTCTTATTTATGTGTGACCCTATTTATAATAACAGAAGAAGGTCTTCTGAAATTGCCTGATGTATTTTAGAAAATATTTTATACTGTTATTTAAATCTTCTCTTTTCTACCTTATTGCATTGTTTTTTGTTTTTTGGGTTTTTTTGTACTGGAGGGGATAATCATTCACTGAACTAGTTGGTACAGATCTGCAGTCCAGGGCAGTGGTATATAACAACAAAGTCCTGAATTCTGTGGCAAATTGCTATCTTACTAAAGTTGATGAAAATCTTTGTTTATAACCTTTGACTTGGATTTACACCAAAGTTTTAATTTAACTTCTGTAGACCTGGCTTCTGGCCTAGTAATTTAGTGTGATATTATTATTATTGTTAATTGTTATTATTTTTTTGAGAAAACCCTGAAGAAAGGATGGCTTATATCAAAAGTTTAGGTAAAACTTAGTGGAAAGATAAGATATCAAGGAGGGTAAGTTTCAGAAGAACATAAAGTTTTGAAAAGAGAGTATTTAAAATTATTAAAATTTTTTTGAGGTTTCTACATATTAGTTGAAGAAGCTATTTCATGTTTTGTCTCATAATTTTTCAGCTACTCTTAAACACATTACTTACTGATTTTAACATATCAGAACTTTCTCATAATTACCAGTTTTGTTCTAAGTCAAAACATTTTTTTTGCACTTTACTAAGGAAAATGCAAGAGGTAGAATTATAATGCAACTTTATATAAGAAGCAGAAGTTCTTCCAAGAGGAGGTTGAGACTTTGATGTAGTATGACACATTGAGGCCACTTTGGCTGGTCAGCAGCGTTTGTGAACAGTGTCTCAAGTCACCTGACCAAGCAGAGGTCAGACGTCAGGAAGTGTTCTTACAGTCAAAGATCTGACAGTCATTGACCCCAGAATACAGGCCAGTGAACCAAATGATCTTTCTCAAAAGTGACAAGATAGGGAATGCCCTCATAAAGGGCATGATTTCTGTGTAACATTATATTCATTGGACTTTTGAAATAACTATATTCATGTACTTTTTTCCCACTGTAAATTCAGAGTGTTTTAAATACATTCTAGTTGTATCTGCAAATCTTTTAAATGTGTTTTAATTTTTTTGTAATATTATAAATTTACTTTTGAGTTTGTGCCATTCTAACAGAAGCAAAATCACAGGTGTTCTTAGATGTTTTTTCCTACCTAGGCAGTAAACCATACTGTAACAAATGTGGCTTAAGGAGCATATCTGTGTTGACATGAAAGTAAAATAAGGTGATATGTTGATTTTATTTTGAGTCTTGATTTTAATTTTAATTATAGATACTTCTTCAGAAATGAGTTGCACAATTGAGAAGGCACTGGCTGATGCTAAAGCTCTTGTTGAAAGATTAAGAGATCACGACGATGCAGCGGAATCTCTGATTGAGCAAACCACAGCTCTCAACAAGCGAGTAGAAGCCATGAAGCAGGTTTGATTTTTATTTCTTGTTCCTTCCATTTAACAAAAGCGGTCATTGACAGTTATGTATTGCTGGCTAATTAATATCTCATTTTTTTTCAATGTTCTCTTAAATTTTAAAGTAGCTTGACTTGTGTGTTTCAGGTTTACTTTAATTTTGTCATGTTCAGGTGACATATGTAGGCATATATTTCTAGATCAAATCTAGACCTAGATATGATTGCTTATTTTGCTGACAAGAGTTGCACATTTGAGTTTCCAAAATAAATGAATTTGTTAGGTCTAGAAACATTTGACAAAGACCAGATAATACCTTTTACTAATGTTGGTACACATTTTGTTCTGTCTTATATAATGTGGAAATGTTCATATGATTCTTTATAAAAGTACTTAGGTGATGCTGTTTAACAACAAAATAGCTTTTGAAAATGATGCAAGGTAATATCTGATATATACTTTGTGCAATTATTGTACCCATACTTGCTCCCTTATTTTTTATTTAATGCTACCAATTAAAGAATAAATAAAAAGGGCTTTCTTCTTACTATTTTTACTATTGTATAACAGAATAGGGCCACGGAGTTCAGACACTATTTTAAACCTTCTGATAAAAATTTTCAAGTCATTTAAGAAAATTATAAGATCTCTGACATTATAGTGGAAATCAGAGGGGGGGGGAATGTATCTTCACAGCCAACTCTCCTCATCTATTTTATACGTGGAAGCAATTCTGGGACAGTATTTTTAACAAAGCTACTGGAAATAGTGGAGCAAGTTTACTTATTTGGTTTTACAACTTTGTTGCCCTAAACAGATTTACCTGCATCCCTAATGAACTGTCCAGCTAGACTCAGCACTTCAGTGAACATATATCTGGTATTGAGTTGTTAAAAAAGGAGTTTGGCATCTGAAGTTAAGAACCAGGAGTGTTATAATGAATGTATTACTGTCTCGTGAGAATGCCTTGAAAGCAAATGAGTGAGATTTTAAAATAAGATTCTCATTTTCTTAATGGAAAATCTGTTTGCATTTCTTTTGTACATGTTCTGTTATTATTAAGATATTCACATACCATAAAATTTACCTTTATGAAGGATACAGTTCGTTGGATTTTAGTACACATTTGCAGGTTATGCAGCATAACCACTATGTGATCCCAGAACATTTCATCATCATATAAAACCTTACATACATCAGTGGTCTCTCTAGTTTCCCCTTTCCTCAGTCTTTGACAACTACTAATATTTCTATCTCTATGAATTTGCCTATTCTGGACATTTCGTATGAATGGAATGATAAAATATATGATGTTTTGTGATTGGCTTCTTAACAAAATGTTTCTAAGGTTCATCTATGTTGTAGCATGTGTCACTACTTCATTCCTGTTTATTGCCAAATAATATTGCATTGTAAGGAATACAGCACATTGTTCTTATCCATTCATCAGCTGATAGGCATTTGGATTATTTTACTTTTTGGCTAGTAAGAATATACTGTTATCAATATTTGTGTACAAGTTTCTGTGCGGACACATGTTTTCAGTTTTCTTGGGTATATACCTAGAAGTGGAATGGATGGGTCCTACAATAACTTGGTTAAATTTTTTGAGGATCTGCCACGTTGTTCGCCAAAGCAGCTGCACCAAGCTTGTCCAACCTGTGACTTCCTGGCTACATATGGCTCAGGATGGCTTTGAACGCAGCCCAACACAAATTCACAAACTTTCTTAAAACATTACAAGATTTTTTTTTTTTTAAAGCTCATCAGCTGTCATTAAGTTAGTGTATTTTATGTGCGGCCTGACAGTTCTTCTTCAGTGTGCCCAGGAAAGCGAAAACATTGGACACCCAAGAGCTACATCATTTTACATTCCATCAACAATGTATGGAAGGTTGCAATTTCTTCATATCCTCTCCAACAATTGTTATTGTCTATTATATTATAATCATCCTAATGGGTTATATTGAATTGCATACCCATAATGACTAGTTACATTAAGCAAGCATCTTTTCATGTGCTTATTGGCCATTTTTGTCTTCTTTAGATAAATATTTATTCAAATCCTTTGCCACTTTTAAAAATGGGAGTTATTTTCAGTTTATCGTTGAGTTGTAAGAGTTCTTTATATATTCTAGATACTAAGCTCTTATCAGATATTTATGTGTATATTTCAGATATATTTATATATCAGATATATATTTGCAGATATTTTCATCCCACATGTTTTGTTCCCCATTAGTATCAGGAAGAAATTCAAGAACTTAATGAAGTTGCAAGACATCGGCCACGGTCCACATTAGTTATGGGAATCCAGCAAGAAAACAGACAAATCAGAGAATTGCAACAAGAAAACAAAGGCAAGTTATGTTACTTTTTGACATTAATCCCATTTCTAGTCTCTATTGCTAAATCATATTTATTGCTCTATATCATTCCCTGCATACAAACATCTGCCTTGCTTGACATCCTCTTAGATTCTCACTTTCAGTATCCAGTTAGCACCACCATTTTTTAGCTATGAAGTAAGTCAGCTTTGTTCTCTGCAGTCCCACTGCATTGGCCTCCAGATTAGATGCTCAGTCTCTTACCCAAAATGTCCAAACTGATCTCCCTGATTCCAGTCTCTCTTCCCCCTTCCAGTCTGTCTTCGACACAAGCATCAGATTGATATTTCAAAAATCAATCTGATCATGTTATTCTTTTGCTTAAGAACTTTATTGTATAGGCACTACCTTTTACAAGGACCCTAAAAATCAATTCCCAGCCTTCTTTTTTATCTTCTTCCCACAGCTTTATTCACCATAAACTCTTTGCTCTTGCCAAAACAAATCACTTCCTAAACACATCATCTGTTTGCATGCCTCCCTGCTTAAAATGTCCATTCCTTCACTTTTCAACTGAGGGAACTCACACTACTTCTACAGAGCTTCCACCATTTCTCCTCACAGACATCTCTTAAATCTATTTGACTGACTCTCAACTCTGCACCTACCACATACTTGTTTTCTCTACTAAACTCTTGAAGTCTGTGGTGGCCCTTTGGTATTCTTAATTTAGAGGAAGCCTTGGCTGATATTTAATTGCTATTTAGTGAATCTTTGTTGAAATGATTCTGAAAAAACAGGTTTAAAATGCTCATTCAAAAAATTAATAAGAGACTTCATTTGGTGACCCTTATTGTTATATGGCTAGGTTTTTGTGCATTGTGTTTTATTTTTAAAATGTCCTATTCCTAAGTCGCTTAGTGGAAGAGAATATTTTATGCACTTTTAACTCGAGTTTGAATAAAATTCAATGTTATTCTTGATAGAATTGCGTACATCCCTGGAAGAACATCAGTCGGCCTTGGAACTTATAATGAGCAAGTATCGAGAACAAATGTTTAGATTGCTAATGGCTAGCAAAAAAGATGATCCAGGCATAATAATGAAGCTAAAAGAGCAGCACTCCAAGGTAATACATTCTATAAATGTGATATGAAATGAAAAAGAAGGATGATTGATTATCCTGTGTTCAGATTTTTTTGTAAAAAAATCACAGGTATCTAGTTAGCGGCATTTTAACATGATGTTGAATGTTTCATCCTTTTAATTGACATTTTCTCCTTCTAATTTTTCCATTTCTTGTTATATATCATTTTCTGTTTGATTTACTCTTATAGCTCTCACTGTTTCTTAGAAACTTTTAATTTGTATGTTGAAAAATTAGTTTTATTTTGGATATAAAGGTAAGTCTGTACTATACAACATTATTTTTGTAGGGCTATATGCTTTTAAGAAATATTTCTTTAAAGGCTGGGCATGGTGATTCACGCCTATAATCCCAGCACTTTGGGAGGCCAAGGTAGGAGGATCGCTTGAGACCAGAAGTTCGAGACCAGCCTAGGCAACATAGCACGACTCCATCTCTACAAAAAGTAAAAAAGTTAGCCAGGTATGGTAGCACGCGCCTGCAGGCCTAGCTTCTCGGGAGGCTGAGGTGGATAGATCACTCCAGCTCAGGAATTCGAGGTTACAGTGAGCTATGATCATGCCGTTGCGCTCCCATCTAGACAACAGAGTGAGAGCCTGTCTCTCAAAAAAAACACACACACACAGAAATTTTTTAAGAAAATTTTTTTCCGATAAATTTGTGTATTGACTTCTCTTGCAAAAACAAACAAAAAATACTGAAACCTTCAGATTTTTTTAAAATCTGAAAGCAGTTTAATATAGATTTGTTCTTCTTAAGACATTTTCTGAATGAGGCTAATTCATCCAGACTATAAATGATCTTAATTATTATAATGGAAAAAACATGGAGTTGAGGAGAAGAAACAACATATTAAAGTTTTGCTCCCCTGCCCCAGTATTGCATACCAATTGACGTCATTTTTTTTTTTTTTTTTTTTTTACAAGCAAAGCTGAATTAGTTATAAATTAGTGTTTTACCTGCCGTTCACCCCTTTGTCATTCCTGTGGCTATTCCCTTTGGTATGTCTTGATATTTTATGGCAACTGCTATGAAAACAAGTAGAATAATCCTTTCTCATTTGTATTTATTTTAACTGAATTTTAATTGCTGATGTGAAATAAAAATATTAAGCTAGATTGTGGAAACTAGGCTATTATCTGTATTACATAATGGTGAGCTGACTATTAGTTATTAATATTATTTAAGAAATAGTGATATGAACCTTTTTTCCCCATTTGTTACAATAGAAATGGGAAAGGAGATATTTTTATAATTATCTATTACTGAAACACATTTTAGATTCTTTAAAATAATTCTTCCGTTTTGGTGCTTCTTTTAGGTGTTTTTAACTTATTAGTAATTAATTCTATTAGAATTAAATACCTATCAAATAGCTCTTTTTGTGCCTTTATATATTAGAAAACCTAATGATAGGTACCTCTTATGTCAACCAGTAAAATAATAAATTAATGAATTTGTGTTTAATATTTTCTAATTATACTATTCATCTCCTAATCAAATGGAAATCCATGGATGTTTTAAGTGGTGATATTTTTAATACAAAACGTAGCTTGTTAATGAGACCATTCTCAAATCATTTAAATTTAAAGGTATAATAATAACTATAATAACTAAGACTTTTCTAAAGACACTAAAGGGAATTGACTTAATATTATTAGTAAGATAAATGTAATCTTGAGACTTTCCAAAAGGTTTGTATGTTTTATAATGTAAAAAATAAAATGTTAAAGATCTAAAGGTAAGAATACCATTACAAAAGAATACAGCTTGCTGGTCCTATCTGGTAGCAACTATGACAGAAGCAAATGTTTTCTAAAATACATAGATTTTATTATTCACCAGAGCTGGTTTATTAATTAGTAAAGTTAAACATTCCCTATGATAGCTGTGAACCATCCTTTTCATTATGTAGATTGAATTCTTCATCTAAGTTCAGGTGATCCTTGCCTCCCATAAAATGACTATTCTGTTACTTGTTATTAATTCTCACTAATATATATTAATGTTTGTGATTTTGATTTTTCCCAAAAAGGAGACACTTCGACTTAAACAAACATTAATACTTGCACTGAGTTAGTTGTGGGTAATGTAATAATAAGATGAACGTACAAGTAGCTTGCAGTATAATTGGAGATACAGACACAAACGTAACTATCTACTATAAGGTAGGTTGTGATGAATCTCATAGTAGAGAGATGAATTGTTACTGGAATGCTAGAGGGAGCAATATTAGTTGTCATAAGGAAAATCTGGAAGGATATCAGGGAAGGAAAGAAAATCTGTCTCAGTCCAGCCTTGAATTAATTATGGGTAGGTAGGTCAACAAGCAAAAGTGAGTGGGCATAGAAACTTGTATAATAAAGGCACAAAAAGTACGGGATTCTAGGATGTGTTTAGGTACCAGTGCTCTGATATGCCTAAGTGCAAAAGTAATTTTACAACACATTTAGGGCTAAAGAATAGAATTACACATAGCAGCATTTTGGATTGGATTAAGAGATCCTTTTGAGACTGTTATAAAACAGAACTTTGCCCTTACCTAGAAGTTTTTGAGAGACCCTTTTGAGAGTGTTATAAAACAGAACTTTGCCCTTACCTAGAAGTTTTTGAGCACATACTTACAAGTCAGTAGAAAGTTTGAGAGCTCATTTTTACCCAAATACTAATTTTCACGTTATTTTTGAACAGATGCCTTTTTGGAAATCTTAAAAAAGCAAACATTTCAAACAGTTGGCTAACACGCATGAACTAACACTCATTCAGTTTTTAAATTACGGATGATATCCGTATTAACATTATAATGACTCTATACTACAGATTGACATGGTACACCGTAACAACTCCGAAGGATTCTTCCTTGATGCATCTCGACACATCCTTCAAGCACCTCAACATGGACTGGAGAGAAGGCACTTGGAAGCAAATCAGAATGTACACTAAATAAACAGTCAACTTTTGGGGTGTGGATGGAAGGGGGGTCCATTTTAAAAGTTTTTTTACATTGAATTTCCCTCCCAGATTAGATCAGCAAATAAATGGAATTTATTAAAATAATGTTGTGTCTTTAATAGCCATGCTGTTAAGTGTAGAAACTTTAAACCTCTCATTAATTTTCTGTGTATCATATCACATACAGCTTGTTAGATATTTTCGAGTTTTATAGGTTATTCAGCCCAATTCTTTATTTGCTCTTGTTACCTGTTGCTGTAAAACAGTCATTTTCTTTCTGGGCATCAAAGATATTTTCTTGGCATTAATTTTAACCTGATTTCATAAAAATTTTGGTCAAAATACTAAATGTTTTGATTCAGATTTTGGATAGTTTGTACTCCTTTGATTTTGCAAATAAAATAAAAATGTTTTTGTTTATATGTTAGGATTAAGCATAGTAGTGCTCTCTCCATTGTGTCTTAACTTTTTTTTTTAACTCACTTGTGGCAGATCTTTATTGAATAAAGAAGGAATACACCTAGACAGGGAGTTAGAAATGAAAGACATTTCAAGACAGCTCAAGGGTTATGTTGGTGACACTTCTTGTCTTCAAGACAGTTTTGAAAGGACAGATCTTGCCTCTTGTGCTCATTAAAAAGTGTGTGATACTTCTCTAAAGATTTTATAGTTAATAAGTGAACCATTACCCTGGCCTATAAAAATGCTGTTCTGTTTTAAGTATTGGGTGTTTTCTCATTATGAGTTTTGTTAGAAGAGACTCTGTACTGAAAAAATCCGCTTTTTTCCCCTTCTATTTTAAAGGCAAAGAAATGCTTCCTGTATAGTTTTTAAACTTAGGTCAGTGCCATAGGACTGACCAAATCATAAATTGAGAAAGCTGTTGGCATTCAAAATTTTTACTCATTACCCTTTATTCAGTTTGCTGCTGCAATGATCTATACTTACTTGCTTTTATATGCTCCCTTGACAATGGGAGGAATTTTAATGATTAACTTGCGGAATATGACAAATATTTGTCCTGGTAGCATTCTTGCTACTCTAATCTTCAAAACTGTCCAATAGAACTTTTCTGAAATGATGGGAATGTTTTTTATCTGTGCTGTCCAGTGTGGAAGCCAGTTGCCACATGTGGCTGTTGAGCACTTGCAGTGTCACTAATGCAGCTGAGGGACTGAATCGTTAGTTTTTTTTTTTCTTTTTTTTGAGATGGACTCTCACTTTGTCACCCAGGCTGGAGTGCAGTGACACAGTCTCAGCTCACTTCAACCTCCGCCTCCTGGGTTCAAGTAATTCTCATGCCTCTGCCTCCTGAGTAGCTGAGACTATAGGCGCACGCCACCACACCCGGCCAATTTTTGTATTTTTAGTAGAGATGGGGTTTCACCATGTTGGCCAGGATGGTCTCGATGAATTGTTGATTTTTAAAAATATATTGATTTTAATTAAGTTTAAATAGCATTGTGTTGGACAGCACAGATTAGTCTTTTATGGTACCTTCTTGCTGAGTACTAACAGTGTATAGGTTTCCCTGTTAAAAGGACCTACATTTCTGTTGGTTAAGAGGCTATTAAATGTGGTTTGCCAAAGATACTACTTTATCATTTCTTCCAGCTTAACAACTTCTGTGGGTTTTGGAGTACTGTTAAATTCTTTTTACAAAAAAGTATATATCTATATAATTACTAAAGAGACAGTGTTCCTTTGGGTAGTTATTCACTTTTATATTTAAGTCTTGGGTTTAATATAATAAAATATCTCTCAGTTGCCAGTGAATCATGATCTATAGAAGCTGTTCATTGGGAAAATGATTATTCTCAAGTTTCTGTTGATTTTAAACCTTTTTTGTCTGTCTCTTTCACTAGACTGTAAGCTCCTTCAGATCAGGGAACATGTCTTAACAGTCTTTGTATTCCTGTTGTTTAGCACAGTACTAGCACATTGTGGGTGTGCAAAAAATAAGAGAATGAGATTGAAAGAATTTATGCTACTTGCTGCGCCTAACAAATGTGGATGTCTGTATTATACTGATACTGTATTTTCAATAGTTGGCAAAGGCCATTTAATATTTTAATACTGGAAAGCAGAATTGTGCTCATTTTATCCAATATTTATCTTATACCATACACTAAATAATAGGTGGATGTAAAGATGCACTTCCTCCTCTCAAAGAGGATCATGATCTAGAAAAGGTTACAGATTGGACTGAGATCAATTTATAGGCCTGAGCAAAACAGAAAAGATTTCTAGATCATTGAAGACTTCAGAGAGGAAAAAAGATTGAATGTGTTGGCAATTTTTATCTTTCCCATTACTTTGAACAATAGTGTATGTAAGTGCAAAAAAAAAAGTTGCTGATCATTGTGGTGAGAGGAATATAAAATATGAATACTTTCCTTGCCGCTAGGTTTAATTGTATTGTGCTGCTTATTCTTAATTCTAGTCCTAACAAATCTGATTTTAAAAGCACATCCGTGGTCAACCAACTTCATTGTGAATATTTGTTTTATTTATATTAAGTGACAATGTAAGAATATTATATTCATGTTAAGTGATACTGCAGATTTAAAAAAAAAAAAGAGAGGATCCAGAAATAAAAATAATAAAGTATTTTGCTGATTTCCAACTCCCATCCTTCTTTTTCAGGAACTGCAAGCACATGTTGACCAGATAACTGAAATGGCAGCAGTAATGAGGAAAGCCATTGAAATTGATGAGCAACAGGGTTGCAAGGAACAAGAACGAATATTTCAACTTGAAGTAAGTTTTATATTGTAAATGTAGGTGAAAACTGTCCATACAAAGATTTATGTCAGAAAATATATCTCATTTTTAAATGTGTGTGTATATATATACACACACACGCACACTTTTCTGGGGTACTGATAGTGTTCTCCTGGATGCTGTTTATATGGGCATATTATGCAAGACCATTTATATGGTAATGCAAGAATCTAGGATCATTAGTAACTTACAATATATCAATAATTTAGAAAATTGAGGTTTGATCCTATATTGCTTATCTTAGGAGGTGAACGTACTTCTTCAGTTGAGTAATTTTTAAAATTTTGTTTATTCTATTGGAGATCATGGTGATACAGGGAAATTTTTTTTAAACCACAGATATTTAGGAGCAATTTTATTTTTCTGGGGACTCTCAAAGCCTTTGTCTCATCCTCCTTTATTTTGTGATAGTGAAAGTGCAAGTCACTGAATAACTAATATCAGTACAATAGACTTTTATACTTTTAAGACCTTCATTTTGAAATCATGGTGGGGAATCGGCTTTAGACTACTAAAATTTAGAAAGTGAGACTAAAAACAAAGTGGTAGAGAATAAATTACGAAAGGTTGTTGTTAAATGTCTACAAATTTTTTTACAATAACCAAAAGGGGGGTGGAAAGCAAAGTTGTTTACCAGTGTCAGATTTAGTTACTTACATTCCTTCTTGACAAATATCATCAGCTACCCCAACCCTGCTGCTCCCAAATTCCAGTGAGAGAAACTTGTCCTTCATTCTGTGCTATCATGAAAAGTAATAAAAATACTAAAAAGTGCTAAGAGATTGTAGCCTATTCACTGGCTTTATGAGTTTATATAAATATAAATCTAGATGTTATTTTCTTCATCTCTAATGTGATTGTAAAATAAGGCCATTTCTGAGTTTCTATTTACAATTATAGCTGCTTGAGTAAGAAGGCTTTGCAGTTGTGTAAGATGTTGAACACAATTCCTAGCTGTTTAGGTGTTTTTTAGATTCAAATTGCCAATTGCATACATCATTGAGTACATTAATGCCAATTACAGAACTTATTTGTTATACCTTCATATGTTTAGTTTTTCCTAACATATGTTTGTGCTGTTTAGCTACCTTGTAGATGGCGACTGCATCTTTGTTTTTGTTTGCCTTCTTACAGCAAGAAAACAAAGGCTTGAGAGAGATCCTTCAAATAACTCGAGAATCATTTTTGAACCTAAGGAAAGATGATGCGTCGGAAAGTACTTCTTTGTCAGCATTAGTGACCAACAGTGACTTGAGTCTGAGGAAGAGCTGAAGAGTTTCTGAGTCTGTGAGCTTCTTACATGGCTCCAAATGGTCAAATAAGTGAATGAATGAATGAATGAACAGAAAATTCAGTCCTTTATTTTTTTCTCTATAAATATGTATAGTGCACTGGCTATGAGATAGCAACAAAAAAATGCATAGTTAATGATCATAGACTTTATTCCAAAACATAATTGGAAAATAGAAACTGAGCCATTGCCAACTGGTAAAGAAATGAAAGATTTTCACAGTGACTACTGAATATATCAAGAGCTTTTGGCAGTTGTGCTGGCTTTCTGGGTGATTAATAAGGTAAGCTTGAATATTCCCAGTAAATGTTTGAGAATTCATAAAATTATACCTTCCCAATAAATGTTTGAGAATTCATAAAATTATACCAATCTAAAAATATACATTTTGGGCACTGTTTTGTGAACTGAGGATTTGTATGCTAAATTTCATCCTTCCAATTTGGCGTCAAAGTTAATACAAAGTTTATGTACCATGAGACTTCAGCTTTAGTGATTGCCTGCTTTCACATTTATTTAATTTTTTGTGAAAGAAAAGTTATAAAGGCTATAGGAATGAATGTGTTATATGTACCATCAACAAAAGAGATAATTTTAGCAACTTACCATAACTGATACTTAGCTAACAATTGTCCATAGCTTATTGAAGTGTAAGAAATATCATTTCAGGAATGAAAAAGAAGGAATACTACTTTCTAAGAAAGAAGATCTTATAATAGACATTTTTAGTAGGTTAAACTACTCCTTTGAAAGAATAAGTTTTGGTTTGAAGTCAGTAATGAAGATAAATTTGTTTTTCTCTTCTCTGGCTGATTTTTAAGGATATTATGTAGTTCA
The DNA here is from genome assembly GCF_009761245.1 of Sapajus apella. Lineage (NCBI taxonomy): Eukaryota > Metazoa > Chordata > Mammalia > Primates > Cebidae > Sapajus > Sapajus apella. Next base: position 2,241,859 of record NW_022436942.1, on the reverse strand, counting down.
TTTAGTTAACAGAATTGAAATGTTTGCTATAGCAAGAAAGGTATGGTAATTTAAAAAGTGAATTGGGAATTCTTCTGGCTCATAAAACCCTTTTTTTTCTTTAAGTATTCTTGAGATACGAAAAGAAAGTGAATTAAAATTTCAAAAAAAGAAAAATTTCTGAATCTGTTTTCAGGCTCCATCTGATCCTCATAATCTGTAAGATTTTTCTTAAGACCTTTCAGCTGAAAGTGGGAGTGGGGTGGGATGATCTGTGGATTTAGAAGTATTTGTTTTCTGTGGTCTTTTAAAATGTCAAATATATAGTATGTAAATTTTTTAAAAGCCACCAGATACAGATATGTGCTTTAACATCAGTTGAAAACTAAATTTTCTTATGTTGTGGTGATTGTAGTAAAAAGGGATAAGAGTATCAAACATGATTAAATATATTGTACTCATTTATAATGAATACATATTAAAATTAAGACATAGGAAATTCTACTTTGAGTACGTAATTTGTTAAATAAGTATTACTTTATATGGTAATTGTATGTATAATTTCATATACCGGTAAAATTCAAAACTACACTTCAGAAAATTTTTCTATCTTAAGTTTGGTGCGAGTGGGGTGGATGAGGCTAATTGAATAGAAAAGGGCTGATGACTCAAACATTACATAGATTTCTTTTCTCAGTCAGAGGCCTTATTTGATATTTTATAAATGACAGTTTTTATTTTTAAACTTTTTTATTGTTTTTGGTAAAGTATCCCTTTATTTAATGACACACTTATTCAGATACTTTTTATCCCTAAAGGAAATAAGCTACACAATTGAGATTAAGTCTGAGGCAATTCATTGAGGTAGCTCTGATATAAAACATTACTTGATAAATAATTATTTTTGTAAACAAGCTGGGTTAACTTATTCTTGGTCTTTTTGCTTGGATATGACTTTAAGGTCTTGATGTTTAAAGATATTTACTTTGTTATTTAGTGACACTTTTCTATCCCTTTTTTTGGGGGGGTTGTTAAACAGAACCTTAAGTTTATGTCTGAGGTATGTGCTGCATAGGAACCTATTTTATTATTAAAGATGAGTGATTAAAATTGGTATGGTCTCCAATTTAATTTGAAAAATTCTTACATTTATTCTTATATATGGTTAATTTTAAGGTCTTTTGTCTCTTCTTACTACAAAACTACTTAGCAACAACCTCTGTCTGTAGTCCTTAGGATAGGCAACTTCTTAGTGCAGATCCTGTAGAATTTCTGTCTATAGTGGGTTGAATCTTGTCCCCCAGAAAGTAAGTCTGAGTCCTAACCTGATACACCTGTGAAGGTGACCATATTTGGAAATAGAGTCTTTATAGATGTGATTAGGGGATCTCATGATATAATTACCCTGGATTTAGGGTGGGCTCCAAACCCGATGAGTAGTGTCCTTACAATAAGAGAGAAGGAGATACAAAACAGATATAGCTCCATGAGGACAGAGGCAGTTAGTTACTCAAGGACTGCTAGCCACCACCAGAAGCTGCAAGAGAGACATGGAATGAGTTCTTTATGGCCTTTAGAAAAGACCAAGCCTACTTGATTTCAGGCTTCTAACCTCCAGAACTGTGAGGAAATAAATTTCTGTTGTTTTCATCCATCCAGCCTATGGTAATTTGTTACAGCAACTCTAGGAAACTGAAACATCATCTATTATTTATCATCTATCAAGTATATTTTTTATTTTATATAAAAAGAACAGTTCTTAAAAACCCAATTATTTATAACCTCACAGATAATTTCTGCTCTAATTTATATTCTTTAATATTAAGGTGTCTTCCAAAATTTTATAGAAATAAATTGCTTCCCTATAATCCCAGCACTTTGGGAGGCTGAGATGGGCAGATCACTTGAGGTCAGGAGTTAGAGACCAGCCTGGCCAACATGGTGAAACCCCATCTCTATTAAAAATATAAAAAGTTAGCCAGGCATGGTGATGGGTGCCTGTAAACCCAGCTATTTGGGTGGCTGAGGCAGGAGAATCGCTGGAACCCAGGAGGCAGGGGTTGCAGTGAGCCAAGATCGTGCCACTGCGCTCCAGCCTGGGCAACAGTAGTAAAACTTCGTTTCTCCTCCCAAAAAAAAAAAAAGGAAATTGCTTCAATGAAGTGGAAGATCGTAGATTCATAACTTAATTTTGGTATCACCACTACCTTTTCACATTGTCAGAGTGAAATAGAACTTTTTTTAGTAAAATATTGATGAAGGTAATTTCTAATTGGAATTTGAGGAGACACTTTCCTTTTACCTCACTGGCTGTTCCTCAGTCTCCTTTGTTTCTTCTCTCTGACCTCTTAGCATTAGAGAGCCACTGGGCTCAGTCGTTATACCTGTTCTGTGCAGTATCTCTACTCACTTTGGTGATCTCACCCAGTCTCATGACTAAATATCACCTCTATGCTTGATGTCTCATGAATTCACAGTTCTAGCACAGACGTCTAATTCCAGATTCATGCAGCTGTGACTGTCAAAGAGACATTTCAAACTTAAGATGTCCAAAGCCAAACTGAATCTCCCAGAACCTCTCCATACTCTTTCCCATCCTTGCAGCTGCCAGGGCCAAAAACCTTGGTGACAACTTTGATTCCACTTTCTCATACCATGCATCCTATTCATCAGCAAATCCTGTTGTTGGCTCTTCCTTCCAAAAATATCAAAATCCCACCATTTTTCTCCTTCACTGTTACCGCTGGTCAAAGCTACATTATGGTAGTGTTAAAGTATACAAATTAGATTCAACCTAAATATCCTACAGTAGGGGAATAGTTACGTATCAAAATTCACTTAATACAGTTGATTACAATCTATGGCTTGAAGACACTAGCAATAGGAAGAAAATCTGTACCTAAATTTGCATGATAAAAAGCTTAATATAAATTACACATATAATTACAAATATGTAAAAATCAGATGCATAGGAGGAAATGTCCTGAAGCAAATAACATCAGTATTTCAGCTGTCTTGTTTGCATTGGCCAGTTTCTGTTGCCTATAATCAAGCATTTTGTAGCTCCCATTATATAGTTGTAATTTATTCATCAGTTTTCCCAATTGATGGATATTTAGTTTGCAAAGTTTAACACAAAATAATGCTGCAGTAAACATCCATTTACATGCCTTTATTTACTGTAATTTCTAGCATATAAATCCCCAAAAGTTTGTTGGGTCATGTTTGTTCTTTTTAAATGAAAAAATAAATGTATATTGTTAAAAATCTAGCATTCTAAAAAATTTACAATTCAGAGTAAGTAAACCTCTTGCTACAACCTCTGTCTTCCCAGAGGTCATTATAAGTTTCTTGTGAATCAGAAAACCTGTTAACCAAAAAAAGTGACTAAGGCAAGTGTCTTAAATCAGTAGAGGTTTATTTAGCCAAAGTTTAAAGACATACCAGGGAAAAAAATGCAAGTAACATGAGCATCTGTGACCTGAGCTTTCCAAAGACGTTTTGGAAACTCATTATTTAGGAGGGGAGAGCAAGGAAGGAAAAGGGAGAGGGGTAGGCAGTGAGGCAAATGATTACATTCTTGTGAGACTCTGGTTAACGCTCAGTAAATCTGTTTCACATAATATAAGGTAAACTTTGAAAAAAGGGAATAAAGACTCAATTATACATCCATCTTAGGGTAGGCAGAAGAGTGGTTGATCTTGTCTCATCCTTATTCTGTACCTGGGAAGATAAGCTTGTTAATGGCATTGTCAGTGTGAGATTTTAACAGAACTTGGTTTTAAGAATTAAACTTAGGGTGCAGACCCAAGGTTACAATTGCCACGTGCTGGTTTTATAGCTCTCCACAATGAGAAGGGAAGGCCTTGGGGCTTCCGTTAATACTCCCCCACCTACATGGAACATACTTAGGTTTGGCTACTCCTACTCAACCTCCAAGTTTCTGCTGGGATGTCACTTCCTCAAGGACTCCTTCCCTGGCATCCCACTTTCTACCCCACCCCATTATACATTTTCATTGCATATTATACATCTTGTGTAACTAGTGTGTCTCACTTATTATACTCCAGTCCCAGACAACAAAGACCATGCCTGTGTTTTCCATCTTCCCAATGCTCAAGGCAATGCCTGGCATACAGGAACTCAACAAATGTTTACTGAATGAGTGAATGTGAGATTTAAGTCAAAGCCTATCATTATATTACAATTTTTTTTCTTTTTCTTTGAGGCAGTGTCTCTCTTTCTTGCCCAGGTTGGAGTGCAATGGTGCAATCTTGGCTCACTGCAACCTCTGTTGTCCCAGGTTCAAGTGATTCTGCCACCTCAGCCTCCCAAGTAGCTGCGATTACAGGCGTGTGCCATCACATCCGGCTAATTTTTTTTGTATTTTTAGTAGAGACAGGGTTTCACCATGTTGGCCAGGCTGGTCTTGAACTCTTGACCTCAAGTGATCTGCCTGTCTCGGCCTCCCAAAGTGCTGGGGTTCCAGGCGTGAGCCACCTTAAGTTTTTTTTTTAATCTTAAGCTTGATCCAGACCTACCAACCTCCCCAGTATAATGATTACATGGTAGTCCCTGGGTAAGTCCAGAGTTCCCACTAACTTAAGCCTCTCTTTGTGTCAATTTCATTAAGAGTGGTCCTTGCAAATACAATGGCCAAATTGCCAAGAGCCATTTCAGTCAACAATCAGGGTAAAAAAGGCTTGCAAAGGATTCTTTTGGTAGGGTTGCCATATTAAAATACCACAGACTGAATGGCTTAAGCAGAAATAACATTTCTCACAGTTCTGGAGGCTGAATTCCATGATCAAGGTGCCAGTAGGGATGGTTTCCTCTACTTGCAGATGGCTTCCCTCTTGCTGCTCTATGCATGGTCTTTCCTCTGTGAGCACATGTGCCTGGTGTTTCTGTGTCCTAATCTTCCCTTTTTACAAATACACTAGTCAGACTGGATTAGGGCCCACCCTAATCGTCTCAATTTAATTTGAAACCTCTTTAAAGGCCCCGTCTCCAAATAAGGTCATGCTCTGAGGTACCGGGTATTAGGAATTCAACATATAAATTTGTTGGGGGGCACAGTTTAGTCCATCAGAAAACCATAGGTAGCAGCCCTCCCAACAAGGTCTGGGGTGCAATGAGGTCTGTGCCCCAGGGCAAGGCCCGGTTCTCAGAAAATTAAAGCCAAGAACTCTGGGTTTGAATGAATATCACAAGTACATCATCTAGGAGTGAACTTCAGACCAAGTTTGAACAGATGCTGCTGTGGAGAAATGGATATTAGAAATTTATGTACCAATCATTTGAAATAAATGGTCCATGACTTCAGAGTTAACTTGGAAAAACATGCTTTCACTGTGTAAAATTAATTTTCAAAAAGAACAGTCAGCTATATTAGAAACATTCTATCAATTCATCAGCAGAAGAAAATAGAAAATAACCTGGTGCTTTACGTCTTCATCATGACAAGTGTAAAGCACATTTGGATATGGAGTTGGGCATCCCAGTTTTGGTCTGAGCTGCGTTATTTGATAACTCTCTGACTTCATATCATTAACTTCTTAAGAATTTCCTCGGGTAGTAAATAGAGGTCAGTGAACATGATCTCTTAAGTCTTTTGAAAGTTCAATATTCTAGCAATTTCTTTGTTAGTTTTCTATTTCATCTGCTACAGAAAACTCAACTGGCCTAATATAGCTAGTACGAACTTTCTGAAAACATTTTAAAGAACAGTTCAACAAAGTTTCCTGTTCATTACTACTTTTCTTTAGTATGATACACGTGAAGTGCTAATAACACCAATTTAATCCTTTTTAATGCACTGCCCCAGATTTCTTCATTTCCTGTAAATTATCCTTGTGATTTTTTTTTTTTTTTTTTGAGACTGGGTCTTGCTCTGTCCCCCAGGCTGGGGTGCAGTGGCGTGATCTTGGCTCACTGCAACCTCCACCTTCCAGGTTCAAGCAATTCTCCTGCCTCAGCCTCCTGAGTAGCTGGGATTACAGGCATGCACCACCATGCCTGGCTAATTTTTGTATTTTTAGTAGAGATGGGTTTTACCATGTTGTCCAGGCTGGTCTCGAACTCCTGACCTCAGGTGATCTGCCTGCCTCGGCCTCCCAAAGTGCTGGGATTACAGGTGTGAGCCACTGTGCCTGGCTATCCTTGTGATTTTTTAAAATGAAGAACTATATTATTTGCCTATATTAAATAACTTTTTATAGCTGTGAAACTGTTCTCTTGTGTCTTGTTGCCATGGTACAAATATAATCTGAAAAATTTTATAAAAATGAGGCTTTTTAGCATTTTTTTCAAAATAGGGATTTATTATAAAAATGATACAAACTGACTTTTGATCATTCACAACTTATGAAAAATTTTAAGCAATCTGTATCCTCCCTCCAAAATAGTGTTTTCTGCCTTTACAGTCTTCACTGGCAGTACATTCAGATGGTATAGAAAATAACTCACAAACATTCCATATAACTTTGTCCCTACAGTAAATCATTTTTAAAAACTTCATCAAGTTTCACTGTTACTGAAATTAGTTATAGACAGAAAGGATTACAGAATAAACAGTAAATGGTCACCTGCACTGAATTTTTCAAAGCAAAAATCATGTTATATTTTGTATGTTGTTTTATCCTGCTCCAAACACTTAAAGCAAAAATTAAAGATTTTTCCAGTTACCTGAAACTTCAAAAATCTATTGTACTTTGAAAAACTTTAAAAAGCAGCATCATTTAAATAGTGGTTAATTCACAAATGTATATGCAACAACATTCACCAACCCTAATTTCACTCAGGCCTGCAGAGTCACCAGCTCACAATAATTCAGTGCTCTGAAAGCTGAGGAAAAAGCCCCCGAGTAGTAAGCACACAACCCAGGGTGTTCAGGTGCTTTCTTGTGGTGAAACAAGGGTGTCAAAACTGAGGGGACTCTCCAATGAAAAGCAGCTCCACTAAACATCGGAATCCTTTTGACTCCATCCTCATCACTTTAAAACATAGGTGGTACAAAGGCTTCATACAGAAATTACTGAAAACTGTATTTTACACTAATGCTAACACAGATAATTGAGCAGAAAGAACTAAGAAGTACAAATTTTTCTAAGGTTTTCTTAATGGCAATGCAGACTTTTTTCTTTTGAGCTGGAGTCTCGCTCTGTTGCCCAGGCTGGAGTACAGTGATGCAATCTTGGCTCACTGCAACCTCCACCTCCTGGGTTCAAATGATTCTCCTGCCTCAGCCTCGCGAGTAGCTGGGATTACAGGCAACCACCACCATACCCGGCTAATTTTCAAATTTTTAGTAGAGACGGGGTTTCATTATGTCGGTCAGGCTGTTCTCAAACTTCTGACCTCCCGCCTTGGCCTCCCAAAGTGCTGGGATTACAGGTGTGAGCCACTGTGCCCGGCAAGCAATATAGATTAAGATGGGGTTATTTCCTAAAAACAAATATAATCCATATGTCATCTAATGTGGTTTAAATTAAAGATCACCTGTTGACACTATTTTAAAAGGCCTTGAAGGAAAAAGGGGGCCATTATTTTGAATATAAATAAATCATTCTTATAAAATTCTATTATCTATATAAATTGGCCTATTTTGAAATAATTTAGCTATTTCAATTACCATTTTAAGCAATAAAAGGCAAAAACAAAGGGAACCTACTGAATTGTACACTTAAAAATGAATAAGGTAAATTTTTTTGTGTATTTTATCACAATTTAAGAATTTTTTTAAATACTGAAAAAAAACAGGTTAACTTTTAGATAATGTGTAATACTAACAAGGACATACAATTAAGTAATCAAACTGCTTTTAGTAAGAAAATAAGTTTTTTTTTTTTTTTGAGACAGGGTCTCTGTCACCCAAGCTGGAGTGCAGACACACAATCATGGCTCACTATAGCCTCAAACTTCAGAGCTCAAGGGATTCTCCCATTTCAGTCTCCTTGGGAGCTGGGAGTAGGCATGTGCCACCATGCCCAGCTAATATTTTAATTTCTTTTTGTAGAGATGGGGTCTTGTCATGTTGCCCATGTTAGTCTCAAACTCCTGGGCTCAAGTGATCTTCCCACCTCCTCCCACTTTGGCCTCCCAGTATTGGGATTACAGGCATGAGCCACCATGCCTGGCCTGCTTCTTATTTTGTATTCCAAAATTCAAAGTCCCAAGTATCAAATCCCTAAATTTCCAAACACTGTCACAAATAAAGACTCAGTACAACACTAAAATAAACTACCTCCCCAAGATTAGATAGATTCAGGTGAGAGACTTGTTTTAAGGGGTTATAAAAAGAAACACCAGGGCTCTGCAGGAGAATCAGTTTTTAATTTTTTGTAATGTATCTATTTAATGGAATAAGTTGATCATAGATTTGTAAACCAAAAGGTAATTTCTCAAATATTTGGAAATAAAGAAAAGCTTCCCTACCATAACTTTTTGGTCATCTTTCTCATTCTCTTAGAATAATCCTAATCCCCTAGTATACCCTTACCATATATCCGTAAGGGCACCATAATATTATGCAAAGCACAGATATATATGCCTGATCTTTTATTAGACTTGCACCAGAGATTGGTGAAGCACTTCGGGCATGAACGCCAAAGCTGAGGCACACTGACCAACCCCCTGGGCATCTATAAAAGCAGGGGTGTTCTCTCTCCAGCTGGCTGCTCCTTCTGGAAGAGCTCTTTGATCTGGGTTAATCGGCCATAGAGCCTCTCTCTCAAAGGAGGAATGTGGTAGCTAGGGTCCAGAATATTTGTCACTCGGCGCTCTCTTTCTTGCTTCCATAACTTATATGGATGGGGAGGGAAGAATGGTCGTCCTCTCTCTCTTCGAATCTGTAACGTAATTCCACTTACAGCCAGCATGCCCCATACTGCCAGGATAATAAAGTCTAAAAAAAACAGTAGAAAAGTAGTTTGAACTCTAGTATTTTAAAATCTAACATAATAACACAACTCTCATGGACTAAATCTGTATCTTCCTTTCTAATAGACTTTCTGGTAAGTTAGCCCAAACGCGTATGTAGTTCCTCACTTACAAACCAAGGAATCAGTGGGGAAGCCACAGTCTTATTTTTGAAACTAGGAATTTTCTATTACAAGCATTTGAAAGTCCAGACAGATTGTAAAAGAATCAGTTGTTTGGATCCTTGGCCTTACAACATGTATGTAACAAGTACCCACAGTTGTTTGCGTGTTTTTCAGAGGGGGTTCAGGGAGGAAGGCAGTGATCTAGTTATACTTCACATATGTACATCATGGAACATCAGATGCCACCATGCTCATTTCTTTCCCATTCCACTCTGTATGGGACCCTATTGCACTCACAGAGTAGGTACAGGAATGCATGGAAAGATTCAACCAATCGTACTCAGCTTCTAGTAAAAGGCTTGGCAAAACACTGGTACTGAGAAGTTGGGAGAGTTTTAAGGTTTTCGAGGATTTCAAGGTCTCTACCTTCAACCTCTTATCCAAAGGGAAAGCTCTAGATAGTAGAGGGAAAGATCTACCGTAAAATAAAATCGTAACAATCACAATTGTCATGTATCTTCAATTCTAAGACATGCTTTTTCACTCTCCATATTTTAACATTTCTAAAGTCAACATATCTTACAATCTGTGAACATTTCATGTGGTAGTCATTTTTTTTCTTCAAAAATTTTATAGAAAATCGAATGGATAGAATCCTACAAGTGAGGGACACTACAGGCTTACTAATCAAAAGCTCTTTCAACTAGCAAATTGCATGCTTCATTAAAGGGAGGGAAACAAGGGAATAACTTAAAATTAAATCAGGTTGTCATTCTCATCCCTCATTCCACCCCCACCCATAAGTGTCAAACGTATTTACTGTTAGCATTTTTCTCCCCACTGAGAATGACCAGGTAAACCTAAATAATCTTGGAAATTTCTTAGTGAAATTCATCTAGTAGATTTTTATCATCATCTTAAAATTTTAAATGCCTTGTTCCCATAATCCTAAGTTATCATAACGGAGGGCTCTCAAAGCACTGTATGCTGTGTTTCCTTCTTTTGTCCCAGCTGACTTTCTTTAAATCTAGTTCCCAAGTGTTCTGGTTAGCACAGGTGGGTCAAGACTCTTACTGTGCTGTCACACTGGTTTTTGGATTTAAGAGTCTTACCATTAGTTTGAAAAGGCACATTTGTGAAAGCTCTGCTGAAATCCTTGTTGAGTGCTCTCTTGAGTACATTCAAAGTGACGTAGGAAAGGCTTGTGGACAAGTAACTGTCAATGGCTAAAACCACCGAATAGGAGCCAATGACTCCACAAGTCAGTATGTTCAGCTGTGGAAGAGTGGAAGAGTTTAGGCATCATCCCTGGTAAAACGAAAGTCATTTCTAACTGTCCACTGGCTTCAATGACAGGCAATCACTTCTGCTCCCTCAGGCATGAAAAGGGACCAGACCCACTCTGAGAGCTGAACAGAATTTCCCTGGAAAGATAAACTGAAAACAACCTTCAACATCCATATGAATTCTTAAAACACAGTTCAGCGTGTCCAAATACTATGGAAATATCTTCCCTGCGAAGGAACTTCAACAATAAACCTAATTAGATGAAGAACCACTCTTGTGATGCCAGCTGAAACTAATGACCCATTGGGTTGGTGGACTAGAGTAAGCACTACATTCTCTGCTCCTACTGTTAAAAGCATATGCCATTTGGTGGAAGAAAAAAAAAAAAACATCATGTGATAATCACAAATAGAACTTCCTTTGCTTTCATAGTAACAAGGCTATTTAGAAGCAGTCATCTGATAGAAATAACACAGTCCTCCCCAGTGAATAAAACATGCAAAATGATGAAATAAGTGATCAGCTGAACACACAGGATAACATAATGAATAAATCTAACTTTTGATGAGACACTTACTATTCTTAGGCAGCCCATGAAAACTACTGGAATGAGGATAGCTATGCAAGAGAAAGTGACCCAGAATACACCATCGTCGTGAAAAATCTTTAGGTTTCCTGAAAAAGCAAAAAGAAACTAAGAGTAAACAACAGCTTTACCAAGTTAGACTTCATTTCTTGGAACATCCAAACACACATATACATCAAAGGCTTAAAGTAACAACCAGGAAATATGTTGGCAACTAGAAATGAATTCTGATTTTCTTCATTTAACTGTCAATCTTCTTTGAAGGAATGTGTTCTAGAAAGTGGGTGGGTCGGGGGGAATCAAGCAGGTAAACGCTCTGCATTTATTAACAGAATAATTTAGAAGAGACTGGCATAGTCCAAGCTCTTCCATTCACTAGCTCTGTGACCTTGAGCCTCAGTTTCCTAACCCTCAAAATGAGATTGAGTTATATTATCTCCAAGCTCTAAATCACCCCTTTTAGTGCTACATTTCTGACTTCATGATTTTGTACTGCAAAATAAAGAATACAAATAAAGGCTCTCGAAGTTAAGCCATGAACCCACTGTAAACAGCAAATCCACTTAACAGATTTTTACCATCAAAGCATATCCTACATGCCACTGCACACTGTGACATGTGATTTCCTCATGTATCAGAAAGGAGGAACCAACCAAACCATCTGCTCTTCCCAAACCCTTCTCTGCTGCTGGACTTCAAAATGCTGCACAAATTTTCTGACCCAGAACAAATATATGAGAACTCCTCTTTATAAGTTAAGTTTAAAAAGCAAGAATAGCCTGACTGCTGTTTAATACTGACACTGGCACCACCATTCAGTCCATAAGACCTACATGTTCCATGTCAGAGTGAGAATCTCTAAGCTACAGGATTGGACCTTGAAACTCCATATTCTCTGAAGCCAACAGCAACATGCCATTGAGGTGAACCTACAGATTATATTCTCTAGTTTAACTATATTAACCTTCACAAAATATATATGTGGCTTTATTTTTAAAAAAAAAAAAGGCTTTCAAGAAATCGAGGGATTGAAAATAGTTAATGATGCATGCATGTGAAGAATGGACTCTTTCAGAGTATAAGCTCGTCGCTACCCACATAAAGTAGAAATTAGTAACCTAATCAGAACAGAGAGGTCAGCCAAATATTTTTCAAATGTTAATGCTTAAAAATATGGGTAGGCCTCTTGGCTGGGTGCAGTGGCTCACGCCTGTAATCCACGCCCTTTGGAAGGCCAAGGCGGGCGGATCATTGGAGGTCAGGAGTTTGAGACTTGCCTGACCAACATGAAGAAAGCCAGTCTCTACTAAAAAATATAAAAGTTAGCCGGGTGGGGTGGTATGTGCCTGTAATCCTAGCTGCTCAGGAGGCAGAGGCAGAAGAATCACTTGAACTCTGGAGGCAGAAGTTGCAGTGCACCAAGATTGCACCACTGTACTCCAGACTGGGATACAGAGTGAGACTTTGTCTCAGAAAAAACGTGTGTGTGTGTGTGTGTGTGTGTGTGTGTGTGTATGTGTGTATGTGTGTGTAAATATATGTATATATGTATGTGTGTGTGTGTGTGTGTGTGTATATATATATATATATATATATATATATATATATAGAGAGAGAGAGAGAGAGAGAGAGAGAGAAGGTGCAGTGGCTCAAGCCTGTAATCCCAACACTTCAGAGGCCAAGGTGGGAGGACTGCCCGAGCCCAGTTTGAGACCACCCGAGACAACATAGTGATTCTGTCTCTACTAAAAATAAAAAAACTGTAGTTCCAGCTACTTGGGAGGCTGAGGTAGGAGAGTGGCTTGAACCTTGAAGTTAGAGGTTGCAGTGAGCTATGACAGTACCACTGCAGTCCAGCATGGGTCACAGAAAGAGACCCTGTCTCTAAAAAATAAAAACATATGTTTGGACCCACGAGCATTGTGATGCTCACCCTAACTGTCCTTGCGCTATGAGATAGTTCATAAATAAACATATATAAAGAGCATATGCTAAAATTATTTTTACCAATAGGAATAGTATGTCAACAAGTTTAGAGACAACCTGCTCTAGGCTACTTTTATGAAGATGAAAATTAAGAGACCTCTCTATTTCTATTTTCTCATTCCTCACATCTATCCCATGAGATAGTTTCACAGATGGTGGAACAAAGTTTCAATACCTTGTCCAAGGTTATAAGCTAGTAAGGGAACTAGTGACAGAGCCAGAATGCATATAGAGGGTTTTCTTTCACACTTTACAATTTATGCTCATTCTACTCATGAAAAGCACATTAATTACTAGAAATTCTAACCTATCATTCCTGTATGCTCTAAGCATTAACAAAAGTGGGGAAGCCCAGTAAATGGTATTTGGTTTTTGTGGTCTTTTTGTTTTTGAGACAGGGTCTTGTTCAGTCACCCAGGCTGGAGTGCAGTGGCACCATCATAGCTCACTTCAGCCTCAACCTCCCAGGCTCAGGTGATCTTCTGGCCTCAGCCTCCCAGGGTAGCTGAGACCACAGGCATGTACTACCACACCTGGATAATTTTTTTATTTTTAGTAGAGATGGGGAATCACTATGTTGCCCTGGCTGTCTCAAACTCCTGAGCTCAAGCAATCCTCCCAGTTGGTCTCCCAAAGTGCTGGGATTATAGGCATGAGCCACTATGCCCAGCCATTAAGTAGTAGTTTATTTAGCACTTCTAGGATACAGCCTTGAATCTGTATTTTCAAAAACATCCCCATGTGAATCTGTCATTTAGCCAAGCCTAAACAACACTGCTTTTCATCAGACTGTCCAGATAAAAGGCTACCTGTAGCAGGGCCAGGAGGAATATGCTTGGCTCCAGTTTTGCTAAAGTTAGAACAAAGGGCCTTGGATAGACAGTAAACACAGGTTGTCAATTCTTTGTGGTCTTAGAAAAAAAAGTCTTCAGGGAGACAAGGGACTTGTACTCTATTATAATCTCCTGCATTCTCTAGAGTTGACAGCCTCATGAAATGGCTATTTTAATATCTAACAGTCCCATCAACTTTATTCTAATATTTGAAGAACATTATGGCAGAAAGGAAACAGCCAAATAGAGTACTTTTGAATACAGATACTCTTTTTGTTTTTGACAACAATCAGGAAATGTAACTTATTAAACAATGGCAAAGAAAGTTAACTTGTAAGTTAACCACATGTAAAAAACTGATAGCAATTGAATTACTTCTTTTAAAACACCAAAAAAAACCCTAGAACCATCCCTGTGCTACAGCCCCAGGGTGATGAGGTACCTCAGCGACACCTGGGGTTTGAGAGGGTGGGAGTAGAAGTTGAGGGTACAAGAGAAGACCAGAAACAAATAATCAGGTTCCCCAACTCAGCTGCCATCAGAGCAGTGCCCCTTTACCTCCATTATTTCTAATCAACACACACACCCCCTTATCACAACAAACAGATACAAAGCTAACTCTAAAGACATTCTATATTTCATCTAATGTGCCTGTGAGGAAGGAGGGACTCCTACTGGTTTTGGTGCTGTCTGGAAGTGTCACACCATCAGTGCAGATTTCCAGAACTCCACAGGAAAATCATTGACATGCGACACCACTCCAGGATGCAAATCCAATTAGACAGTATTCAAACAGTGACTCAGACACGCAAACCATCAGTTACATGTCGCCTACCCAGTGGAGTAAAGAAAGTCACTGACGAGATGAGGAACCCCAGCACTAGTCCAACACAGAGCATGCAGATCGAGAGGATTCCACATCGCCACCACGCAGCTACCAAGAACATTCCACCGACGCTTCCAGCGACAGCTGTCAGAATCAGACGCACTATACAAAGAAAGAGGATGAACTGCTGGATCACCAGTAGTACTTCCAATCGCATGCCCTAGACACACAATACCGTTAACAGCGACAGCTTCAGCTTTCTTTAGGTCAGGCACTGAGGGCTCTTCAGTGGTGCCATGAAGCCAGCACAGAGCAACCCTCTCTAGAGAGGGGTCTGCGCTGAGACAAAGAAACTAGCCAGGGAGCTAAAACCCCACAGGACCAGTAAGAGGCTTGGCTTGTCAATAAATTGGGGTTGAGGAAGAAAAGGTGACAAGCATTCTGTTAAATGTAATGGGGTGGGGGGGGTGTCTGTTTTTAGGTAAAGAAAACTTCAACATTTTGCTTGTTGTACATCTCATATCTTCAACATATCACATAGCCAAATCACAGATTTATAATCGATATGGGCCCTCCTTTCCCTAAGTACCAAGGAATTCATCATACAGATTAAAAACCCAGAAGGTCTGAATGAGTAGTTCAGAAAAGATGTTCAGAGCGTAGGTAGACCATTATTTTACACACACAGGCCAAACTGCAGAAGGAAACGTACAGTAAAACATGGCACCTGCCTTCTTGAATACCCAATTAAACTATGTAATTTTCACTTACCATCATACTTGATAGGTGTAAGTCTTGTAATCAGTATATAAAAGAAGAATCCCATGATGATAAAGCCTATGAAGAATAATTCTAAGTGGCAAACCACCAGGAAAGGAAAAAAGCAAAACAACAAAAGCTATGGTTAGGCACCTTTTTTTACAATGCAATTTAAATATTTAATCTACAAATACATGCTTAAGCTTCTGGAATTTACATATTACAGCATTCAGAGAAAAAAAGTTGTCTAAGGGGCAGAAGAAATTCAGCAGTCATGGGAGTAATTATTATTAAACAGATACAACATTAAAGTACTAACTACAGAATACACTTTCTTGTATATAGGTCAGTATCAATTGTTAAATTGTTATTTGTTCATTTCATAGCTCATTGTAGTATATTTATGTTTTCTGCTTAAAACAAGAATAGCGCTTTTGTCATTTGTGTCTAATCTGAAATTACACACTAAATTTGAATAGTTTTGTAAGCATAAATAAAACGTAAAAAGAAACCCAAACTGTTCCAAAGCAAAATATAACTTTTATATCTTCTTTAAATTCATCCTATCCTGCTTAGAATGATCACTCATTACCTTCATCCATTAAAACACCTGGTAATGTAAGCATACAGATAACTCTGTTCCCACAAATAAGCCTAATCCTGATCATGGAAGCCATAGCTCCAACTATTAAATTCTTCACAGTTGTTTTTGGTAATGCTTGTACTGTATCTCAATTTCAATAAATACAAAATTATACATATCAACATACCAAAAAAACTTAGAGTGGGGCATGGTGGCTTGTGCCTGTAGTCTCAGCTACTTGGGAGGCTGAAGAGGGAGGATCAGTTGAGGCTAGGAATTTGAGGCTGTAGTGCACTATGATTGTACCTGTGAACAGCCACTGCACTGCATTCCAGCCTAGGAGACATAGTGAGATTCCATCTCTTAAAAAAAAAAAAAAAAAGAAAAAAGCTAGTGATAACTTTGAGTCTACAGGTTAGCAACTAAGCTCTTTGTTACAGAATCATCCCACATGTTGAGGTATTATATATTCTTCACAATACTCTCTTCCCAGTTTAAAAAAAAAAAAAAGTATCATAATAGTGGGAAAGGAGTTGCTATTTCAAACAACTTAACACAAGTTTAAAGAGCTTTATTAGATCAAGATTACATTTGCTCTACCTTTGCTACTCAGTTATACACCTGGTTGATTAAACAAGTTTTTTGTTTTTTTTTTGAGACAGAGTTTCGCTCTTATTGCCCAGGCTGGAGTGCAATGGTGCAATCTTGGCTCACTGAGACCTACACCTCCTAAGTTCAAGCAATTCTCCTGCCTCAGCCTCCCGGGCAGCTGGGATTATAGGCATCCATCACTACACCCAGCTAATTTTTTGTATTTTTTTTAGTAGAGATGGGGTTTCATCACGTTGGCCAGGCTGGCCTCAAACTCCCGACCTCAGGTGATCCACCCGCCTTTGGCTTCCCAAAGGGCTGGGATTACAAGCGTGAGCCACTGTACCCGGCCAATAAGGATTTTTTAATAATCGAAAACATCACTTATATAAAAGGCAGCCCAAATAATTCAAACCAATTCAGTGAGCACAATTTACATCCCAGTCCTTCAGTGTGTTTCACTGATGTGGATGCGGGCGTTCCCTTTGGAACCTGAATCTGCTCAGGTCTGAGCAGATTCAGGTACACATTTCAAATTCAGTGTACACTGCAGCCCTGCAGGCTGATTTATATGAAACTAAGTCAGTCGCCATCATAAAAACCCACATGTATTTTTACAAAGACAACCAAGTTCTTTCTTTTTTTTTCATTCTTCTTTATTTTTGGAGACAGGGTCTCACTCTGTCACCCAGGCTGGAGTACAGTGGCACGATCTTGGCTCACTGCAACCTCTGCCTCCCAGGCTCAAGCAATCCTCCCACCTCAGCCTCCCCACATAGCTGGTACTACAGGCACACACCACCATGCGCGGCTAATTTTTTTGTATTTTTGAAAGAGACCGTCTCGCCATGTTGCCCATGGGCTTGAACTCCTGAGATCAGGCAATTGACCTGCTTCAGCCTCCCAAAGTGCTGGGATTATAGGTGTGAGCCACAGCATCCAGCCCCAATTTTTCTTTCATTTCTTGGTAGAGAAGGGGGTCTCACTATGTTGCCTAGACTGGACTTAAACTCCTGCCTCACACAGTCCCCTCACCTCAGCTTCCCAAAATGCTGGGATTACAGGCATAAGCCACTATATCCAGCCCTGACAACCAATTTATAATCTCAGTTATCATTAGTCAACTAACAGATCTAGCAGCTGAAAAAATACACTGCATAATTGTATTCCACTGTTAATAAGAGAAGGTTGTACTCTAGGGAGAATAGAAAAGAATAAAAATGCAGTGCAACTCAGTAGACTCATGACTACAAGACCCCAGCCACAAATCTATGAAGATAGTAGAAATAAGTAAGTGCTTACTCTCCTCATTCCCCGGCAACATTAAAGAGAAAAGACAACAAAGATGTAAATAGCAACTACACTGGACATAATACCTGTTTTCCAGAATCTGTGTCCAAAGAAACAAATGAAGAAACCAAGCAGGGCAAAAAGAGTGAAGAACACTTTGGAAGACACTCTTCCTACAAAATAATGAAAATTTAGTGGATAATACATTGAATTTGATACTTTGTATTAATATTTATAGAACAAACCTTCATCAAAAAAGCTAAGTGAACTGATGTCATTTATCCCATACATTTACATTACAAATTTATTTTTAAAACCCCCTTGCCACCCCTAATGAATGAACCTCTGTAGACAATATCAAAAACTGCCGCTGTATCAAAAAGAGAATCCAGACATTATATGCTTGCTGATAGAGATATGGAACACTTCCTATGACATATTCCTGGGTAGAGTGGGGAGGAACAGAGAGAGAGTGTTCCCAACACAAATAATCCTGTTTCTTCAACAAATAAACTGCATGGACAAAAGGTGTTGGGGGGTGGAGGGGAGGCAGTGGGGGTGGATGGAGGGAGAATACAGATTAAAAGAGGTTTAAAAGACACATCAACTAAATATTATGTATCTATCTCATCTGAAACCTGATTCAAGCAAACAGTGGAAAACAACTGAGATGACTGCAGAAACAAACACTGGCTGTTAATTTGATGCTATTGAATTATTTTCCATATTTTAAAATGAAAATTATGTTAATGACACTGTGGTTCTATTTTTTTAAGTGCTTATGTTTGAGGTATACATACTGAAATATTTGTGAGTAACATGATGACCAGGGATTTGCTTTAAAATAATCCAGTGATAAAGGAAGGTGATGAGGTGGAGAGGCAAAGCAGCAGGTGGAGCACAGCTGAAACAAGATAACGGCCATGAATCAAAATTGTTAAGGCTGGATAATTGGTATATGGAGGCTTGCTGAAGTTTTTCACAATAAAAAATGTAAACTGAAACTCACATTACAATTTAAAAACATGTATTACACTTAAAAGTCACACATACACAAATTACTACCAGTCTTATCAATTACACATACTGCCTTGGAGGAAAACATTGCATTACAACCAATGAAGCACTGTATCATTTAGTTTCCTGAAGAGAAAAAACATGCTCACTAAATTCATCACCCACCATCGTGACTCCTTAAACTCAAGGAAATAACTGAACTAAAACCAAAACCAAAACATCTATACAATCTCACGTTGAAAATATAACAAGGCTGCCACAAATCAAAATATATAAGATGACTCAGAGTTCTCAGAATGGAGAAACCATGAAGACATACAGTAAAATAAGAAACACAAGACAGAAGAGCAGAATTTGCAGGGCATAGTATATACCTACATATCAGCTTGTCTGAGAATAAGGAGCCCATAAGAAAGATTAAACGACGGCCAGGTGTGGTAGCTCACACCTGTAATCCCAGCATTTTGGGAGGCTGAGACGGGCAGATCACTAGAGGTCAGAAGTTTGAGACCAGCCTGGCCAGCATGGTGAAACTCCATCTCTACTAAAAATACAAAAATTAGCCACGCCTGGTGGGACATGCCTGTAGTCGCAGCTACTCAGGAGGCTGAGGCAGGAGAATTGCTTGAACCAAGGAAGCAGAGGTTGGCCAAGATCAGGCCATTGCACTCCAGCCTGGGAGTCACAGTGAGACACCATCTCAAAAAAAACCAAAAAACAAAAAACACACATACACACAAAGATTAAATGAAAGATAAAAACACCACATTCTGTTTATTTCAAACCCTTGGCTATCTTTCTAGGATTTAATTTTTACACCAAAACCATTGAATTCACTGGGTTGATTTTCTCAAACTAAAATCCAGTGGAACTTTTCAGCAAGTACAATCACCAAGACAGCAAGGTCTTCCAACCCAATGAAAACTAAGACACGGTTACGTATACGTATTCTTCCCTAACATCAGAGGGAAACTAAATCCCCTATCACAGTACCAGGAAGGAGGGAGAGAAACAAGTATACAAGTAAAATATGAGAGCATGGAAGGTTTCATAGAAAGCAGAATCTAAGATAAGACATAAAACAGGCAGTCACTTTGGGGAATGAAAAAAGTGAATAGGACAGAAGCAAGTCGAAGGCTAAGGTGTCTTTAATTATGACAGTATTGCTAAGGGTTATGAACTACATGCCAAGGTTTTAGTTGGGAGGCAATATGGATATAGCCTCCCTACTCAAAGCTAGGGAAAAACACCCTAGTACTCATCAAGCTTAAAAATGAAAGTAACAATAGAACCAACATCACTAGGAAGGTTCAACTTTGGGTGAGAAGAACAACTGGCTCAGAGCTCTCTGTCTCCTAAGGCTAACAGAGAGAGGCAGGCCTGGGGGGTTTCTATTTAGAAGGGGCTTCCACATGAAAGGTTCAGGGGAAAGAAATGGAGGAACCCAGACATACTTCAGTCCATCGGTTAAAATTACAGGGCCAAGTGCAGTGGCTCATGCCTGTAATCCCAGAACCTTGGGAGGTTGAGGCAGCTGGATCACTTGAAGCCAGGAGTTCAAGACCAGTCTAGTCAACAAGGTGAAACCCCATCTCTACTAAAAATACAAAAATTAGCTGGGCAAGGTTGCACACACCTGTAGTCCCAGCACTTTGGGAGGTCGAGGTGGGCTGGTCACCTGAAATCAGGAGTTCAACGCCAACCTGGCCAACATGGTGAAACCCCTGTCTCTACTAAAAATACAAAAATTAGCAGGGCATGGTGGTGCATGCCTATAATCCCAGATACTCTGAACTCTGGAGGCTGAGGTATGAGAATCACTAGAACGCCGGAGGTGGAGGTTGCAGTGAGCCGAGATCGCACCACTGCACTCTAGCATGGGTGACAAAGAGTGAGACTGTGTCTCAAAAAAAAAAAAAGTACACACACACATCAACTTATATCTGCCTAGGTATCTTCCACTGTATACCTCAAGGATCTTGAGTGGAAGCTGTTTTGAGTGGAAGACTGAATGGTGACAAAGAGCCTTTGCTTGGCAAAACGTCAGTCTCCTGAACCCCTTCCTAGGCCCATTTGTGCACATTTTTGTAAAATCCAGCTTCACCTAGAACTGATAAGCCAGCTTAGCAAGAATCCCCTATGCTTGATATCAAATCACCCTCTATATCTGATTGGGTTCTTCATCCTCCACCATCCATCCCCCAGATGATGTCTGACCACCCTGGTCTGTCTTCAGTAAGAATCCCCTTAGGTCAGTGTAGACAGAATGTCTCCTTACTCCTCATGTTTCCTTTTAGAAATTTTTCATCCGCTGGCTCCCATCCTGATCCTTGGCTATACATTCCCACTAGCCCATGCTGTACTCAAGAGTTGAGCCCAATCTCTCTTCTCCACTGCAAAATTCCATCACAGTGGTCCCTATGCCTATTGCAGTACTACCCCCCACATTGAATAAAATCTTCCTCACTGTGCTTTAACCAGTGTCACTGATTTTTTTTTCTTTAACAGTGAGATATAGCTCTAGCAAAGGTGTGGGGGGAATCATAATCCCTGGCTTGAATACAACTAATAGACTTTCTTCTTTAGAGCATAACTCCATGAAACAGCTACTTGAACTTTCTCTAATTTCTGTGCTCCTAGCTCCTATTTGTTCTTGAATATGCTCTAGTCAGGCTCCTAACCCAACTTCTCCACTGCAGCAGCTCTCACTGGTAACCAATGGCCTCCATGTTGCTAAATCCAAGGGTCATTTTAAGTATCTTACTTAGCTGACCTGTCAGTAACATCTGCCACAGTTGATCACTCTCTCTTCTGTGCAACACTATCTCCCCTTGGCTTCAACAAACACCATTTTCCTTTTACCAGTGTGGCTGCTGCTTCTAGGACCATTGGTAGGATCTTCAATTTCCTGAGCTCCAAATATTGGGGCACCCAACGATCAGTCCTCAGATCTTTTCTCCAAGTCACACTGAGTGTGCCTGCCTCTCCTGCCTCCCCTTCTACCTCTTCATAGATATACCATCTAGCCTGAGGCCTTAAATGCCATATATTTAATCTGAAGATTTCCTAGATGCCCTCCAGCAAAAACTTTCCTCTGAATTCCAGACTTATATAATCAACCATCAGTTAAACATCTGCACATACACATTCAATAGATTTCTCAAACTGAACATGTCTAAAACTGAACTCCTAATGTATCCTCCGAACCTTCTCTTCCGACAGTCCTTCCCACCTCTGCGAATGGTCACTCTCTCTCTCCAGTTGCCAAAACTACAGTCCTTTTCACTTCTTTCTCCCAAATCCCTCATGCAATCCATCAGCACACTCTACTCCAAAATATATCCAGCCACTCATGAGCCAAACCAGTTCACTCATGAACATGAAATAAATGATGGTGACAGATTTCATCCAGAGAATAAAATAGGAATCTACAGATCCAGGCTTATATAAATACATGGATAAATAAATGGCAGGGGAGGGAAAACTCTTCCTTAGAGTAGAATGGCAACAAATAAACATAGAAGGAGTGATACGTTAGAAAAACACCATTTGGCAACCATCTAGTAATAAATGTTTCAGGCAAAGATCACTGGATGCCAAAATTAGCAAGTGAGAGTTTGAGAATGGGATATTTACCGAGGCTCAAAGTATCTCCCCTAAAGATACTCAAAGGAGGAAACAGTTACTTCACTGTGGAAAAACTTGACAAGACACCACTAACCAACTTATCAAGGGTGTCACCACCAGTAAAGAGACAAATATTAATTGTCTCCTGAGAAGGACACATCACTTCCTTTGTATTTCTGCCAAAAAGGCATAATCAAAATTTAAGTATGAGGAAATATCAAACTAACCCAAATTGAGGACATTCTAAAAAAAAAAATAAATATTCTGTACTTCTCAAAAAGGTCAAGGTCTTAAAAGATTAAAATTAAACAAAAAGAGACTTGATCCAAATTATAGCACTCTGAAGAGACACATCAGCTAAATCCAATGTGGGATCCTAAATTGAACCGTGGACAGGGCAAAAAAAAAATTGTTGACAGGAAGACAGGGTCTCTCACTCTGTCGCCCAGGCTGGAGTGCAAGAGCACAATCACGGCTCACTGCAGCCTGGACCTTCCTGGGCTCAGGTGATCTTCCCACCTTAGACTGCCAAGTTGCTGGAACCAAAGGCATATGCCACCACACCAGCTAATTTTTGTATTTTTTTGTAGAGATGGAGTTTTGCCACGTTGCCCAGGCTGGTCTCGAACTCCAGAGCTCAAGCAATCCACCCACTTGGCCTCTCAACGTACTGGGATTACAGGCATGCACCACCATGCCCAGTGAAAAAATACCTTTTTTTTGCTTATAAAGGACATTATTGGAACAACTAGTAAATGTGGTAACATGCGTGAATTAAATAACTACTGTATCAATGTTAACTTTATAATTTTGATAATTTTACTATGTTTATATAAGAAAATAAACACAGAAGTACTTAAGGTCAAAAAGGTCTCTATGCCTGCAACTTACTCTCAAATGGTTCAGAGAAAAGCTGTGTGTGTGTGTGTGTACATATCTATATACATAGTTGGCCCCTGAACAACATGGGTTTGAATTGCATGGGTCCACTTACATACAGACTTTTTTTTTCTTTTGAGACAGAGTCTTGCTCTATTGCCCAGGCTGGAGTGCAGTGGCAGCATCTCAGCTCATTCAAACCTCCGCCTCCCAGGTTCAAGTGATTCTCCTCTTTCTGCCTTCTGAGTAGCTGGGATTACAGGCATGCATCACCACACTCAGCTAATTTTTTGTATTTTTAGTAGAGATGGGGTTACCCCATGTTGGTCAGGTTGGTCTTGAACTCCTGACCTTGTGATCTGCCAGCCTTGCCCTCCCAAAGTGCTGGGATTACAGGTCACATACGCCCAGTCACATACAGACTTTTTTTCAGTAAGTCACACTGAATGTGCCTGCCTTTCCTGACTCCCCTCCCACTTCTGCCACCCCTGAAACAGCAACACCAACCCCTCCCATTCCTCCTCCTCTTACTATTCAACGTAAAAATGATGAAGATTAAGGCCTTTATGATGATCCTTTCCCACTTAGTAAATATATTTTCTCTTCTTTATGGTTTCCTTAATAACATTTACTTTTCTCTAGCTCATTTTATTGTAAGACTATAGCTTATGATAAATATAACATACAAAATATGTGTTAATCAAGTATTTATGTTATCAATAAGACTTCTCTGGTCAACACTAGGCTACCAATAGTTAAGTTTTTGAGAAGTCAAAAGTTATACATGGGCTGGATATGGTGGCTCATGCCTGTAACCCCAGCATTTTGGGAGGCCAAAGCAGGTGGATCACTTGAGGCCAGGAGTTTAAGACCAGCCTGGCCAACATGGTGAAATCCCATCTCTACTAAAAATACAAAAATTAGCTGGGGAGGGTGGTGTGTGCCCATTAATCCCAGCTACTCTGGAGAGTGAGGCAGGAGAACTGCTTGAACCCGGGAGGCGAAGGTTGCAGTGAGCCGAGATCACACTACTGCACTCCAGACTGGGCAACAAGAGTGAAACCCTGTCTCAGAAAAAAAGAAAAAAAAAGTTATACAGATTTTGAACCGCACAGGAGTCACCTCCCTCAACGCCTACACTGTTCAAAGGTTAATCGTACATAGAAAGACAAGAGAGAAGAGAGAATGAAAAGCAAATAGCCTAATACATCAACCTTTAAGGAATCTGGATGAAGATTATATAGAAATTCTTTATACTATTTTTGCATATTTTCTGAGAAACTATTTCAAGATTAACTGCTAACTACACCTACATATACACACACACCTCACAACACCTTTACTGCCTCCAGTCTACCTAACCCACTGTTCTCTCTCCCCTGGATTACTTCAGTGGCCTCCTAACCAATCTGTATTTCTGCTCTTGCCCCCATCTCTTCTCAAAAAGCGGCCAGTGATCCCATTAAAATATTAGATTACGGCACCATTTGCTCAAAACCTTCCAATGCCTTTCCCTTTCGTTCAGAATGGAAGCTAAACCCCATACTAAGACCTACAAGGCCACACACGAGCTGCCTGCCCCCACACCTCTCGTCTCACCTCTACTCCTCTTGCCCTCCTCTTTCTCCTCCACCCCTGCCTGTCCTCACTGTAGTTCTTCACACCCTCAGGCAGGCTCCCAGGCACAGGCCCTCGTCCTGGCTGCTCCAGCTGCCTGGTACATGCCACACCCAAGTACGTGTGTGGCACAGCAAGGGCTGCCCTGGCCATGTAAACTATGTTGAATTTTTCTCTTACTGGTGCATATTATCTCCCTTTCCTACTTTATTTATCTTATTAGCAATCACCATTTTCTCATGTGTTACATATTTTATAAATTTATCTGTCTTGTCTCCCTCACTATAATATAAGCTGCAGGAGGACAAATATTGTTGCTGTTTTGTTTACTACTGTGTCCTAGTGCCTAGAACAGAGAGTGGAATAGTATAGGGGCTCAAAAGGTATGTGTTAAATGAATGAATGAGAACTCAACAAAAACATTTTTGAATATTCTTAAATTCTACATTAGTAACATAAATCTGCAAGGCCAAAGAATTTGTAAAAGTTTAAATCCATGTACTCACCTAGGGAAGCACAACTATCCTCTCCTGCCTCAAAGCTGCAAGCATATGTGTGAACAGGAACGTACGCAGCAGATGTATTTAGAAATGGGTCCCAAACAATGACATTGTATATGACACCTTGTCCCGGGAGGGATGAGAAGGAAACGCTTGTCTTATCATTCGCAGTTAGGGTAACCACCTGAAGCCAAAAATAATACATGATTAGTGTTTAGGTAATTTTTTAAAGCTATTCTATGATAACCCCACCTATGTGTAATATTAAATGGTATATTTATAAATTATAATCATTGTTTAAAATATACACCAACCCATTTAATATGGTCAAAGGGCCATCTTACATGGTTTGTATATGCTAATGTAAACAAGTTCTTACACAAAATTCTTCCAAAGTTTTTTTTAATAGTTTAAGGAAAATGTGAAATAGATAATGCATAAATGCTAGTTAGGACAAAGTACAAAGTTTTTTCTCCTCTGCTAGACTATAAGCAAGGATGGGAACTGTATTTCTCTTCTGCACTGTTCTTTCCTCAGTATGCAGCCCAATGCCTATACAAAGGATGTGTTCAACATTAGCCACAAACTAATGTAGACAGTCTGTTAACATTTCACAGATAGTACCCAATTATTTTTGTCTAACAGTCTCTGAAACAAGAAAATATTGTATAAGGTTTTGGTATATAGTAGTTCTTAACTTCAGAAATTCCATTGTAAACTATAAACTAGAAGAAACAAATGCTTTATATAACAATACATAGATATGTTCCTACTAATTTGAGAAAAATAAATATTAGGGTTTCAGGAGTAAATAATGCTGAGGCCTCCTACATCAGACTATCATTGTTTAAATATACTGCTTAGCCTTCAAAAACTTGTTTTTTGGCAAAAGTCTGGTCAAGTTCAACAAACTGTTAATATTACTACCAAGTTGTCATGAAAAATTTTAACCAGACAGAAAATTTGAATGAATATCACAACAGACTATATACTGCCTATTATCAACAATTGTTATTATTTTACCGTATTTGCTTCTCTATCACTCCTTTCTCCCCATCTCTACTTTCTTCCCATGGAAAGTAAGTTACAGATACCATGACATTTCACTTCTAAACACATCGCTGTGCATATCCTACCACACTGTTTCTCAAATTTCATGTGCTTGTGAATCACAGGGGACAGTCTTGTTAAAATGCAGATTCTGATTCTTAGGGTCCCTGTGGTACCAGCAGTTCTGCTTTTCTAGCAAG
The DNA here is from genome assembly GCF_009761245.1 of Sapajus apella. NCBI lineage: Eukaryota > Metazoa > Chordata > Mammalia > Primates > Cebidae > Sapajus > Sapajus apella. Next base: position 2,215,205 of record NW_022436942.1, on the reverse strand, counting down.
CTCTCAGATGATGCAAATGCCATGCAACCACCTACCACACTCTGAGTAACAAGGTACTCAGTATAGATGTAAGTCTAAGTACAGACTTACAAGGGGGGTTACATCAGAATAAACCCAATGTAAGTCAAAAATGCATTTAATATACCTTGTCCACCGACCATCATGGCTTTAGCCTATCCTACCTTAAATGTGCTCAGAACACTTACATTGGACTCAGTTGAACAAAATCATCTAACACAAGGATTATGTTATAATAAAGTGTTTAGTTGCTCATGTAATTTATTAGCTGTTTACCTGTGTGGTCAAGTGGGAACTATGGCTCACTGCCACTGCTCAGCATTGCAAGAGTATCATACTGTATATTGCTAGCCCCGGAAATTACCAAAACTAAAAACTCAAATTGGAAGTATTGTTTCTACTGAATGCTTATTACTTTCTCACCATCATAAAATAAAAAACACCAGGAGAAATGCCTGATGTAGGTGACGGGTGTGTGGGGTGGGTGTATGTACCTATGCAACAATCCTGCAGGATGAGGATGTGTACATGTGCCCCAGAGCCCAAAGTACAATTAAAAAAAATTTTAAGTCAAACCGTCATAAGTCAGGGACCATCTTTATAAGAATATTCTCCTATATAACCACAATACCTTAGCTCACCTAAGAAACTGAATACTTTCTTTATTTTACTTTTTACTTTTTGAGATGGAGTTTCGCTCTTATTGCCCAGGCTGGAGTGCAATGGCGTGACCTCAGCTCACTGCAACCTCCACCTCCCGGGTTCAAGCGATTCTCCTGCCTTAGTCTCCTGAATAGCTGGGATTACAGCATGAGCCACCACACTCAGCTAATTTTGTATTTTTAGTAGAGATAGGGTTTCTCCATGTTGGTCAGGCTGGTCTGGAACTCCCAACCTCAGGTGATCTGCCTGCCTCGGCCTCCCAAAGTGCTGAGACTACAGGCGTAAACCACCACAGCTGGCCTGAAATGAATAATTTCTTATTAGCTAATACATAACCCATATTTTCCCTAATGTCTTTTTTTTTCTTTTTGAGACAAGGTCTCTCTCTGTCACCCAGGCTGGAGTGCAGTGGCATGATCTCAACTCACTGAAACCTCTGCCTCCCAGACTCAAGTGATCCTCCCACCTCAGCTTCCTCAATAGCTGGGACTACAGGCACACAGCACCACACCCAGCTACTTTTATTTTTTCTTAGTGGCTATATGGTTTTGCCATGTTGCCCAGGCTGGTCTCAAACTCCTGAGCTCAAGTGATCTGCCCACCTCGGCCTCCCAAAGTGCTGAGATTACAGGTGTGGGCCACTGTGCCTGGCCCCTAATGCCTTTTCTAGCTTTTCTCCTTTTCACCCAAGATCAAACCAAGTTCCACGCATGATGTTTATGGCCAATCTAAGTAATCTAGAGCAGTCTGTCCTACCTTTCTCTCCCAGCCACCCAATGACTATGGAAGAGATGAAGTCAGGTCAGTATTCTCACAAAATATTCCACAATCTGGATTTGTCAAATTGTGCTCAAGGTGTCTAACTAGTTCTTTTAACCCCCATATTTCCTGTAAATAGGGAATCCAATGGACTGAATTCAGGTTAGACATTTTTTTGCTAGAATATTCCAAGGTGATGGTGATAATGTCAGACTCCATTACATGAGCACATAATGCAGGCTGACCCATTTTCAGTGAAATTAGCTTTGCCCACTTGGAATAGGTGGACTATAAGGCCACTCCATTTAAAAGTGGTTCTCCTTTTGCAATGAGAATGAATCTAAGGATGCTACTTAGACACTCTGGAAACATCCTGTCCCCTAAAAACCTTTCACCTACTGATCCCTGCTTGAACTATTTCATTGAGGGTCACAAAATGGTGATCACCTAATTATATTATTCCTTCTACATATATTAGCTGGCACTCTTCTGCAAAGAGCTTTCTCTCAAACTGGGGAAGAATTAGTTCCTCCTTTAAAAAGGCAAGCTAAATTCCTTTATCAATTTTTAGAGTAATTTGGTGTAAGAGTTTCCTCCAGTGGTTGCAGCTGAGGAAGGTTTTGTTTTTATTTATTCAAGGCTGAAACCACAATCTTTTTTTTTTCTTGATTCTTGAATTGTCCCAAATTTGGGAGTGCAAGCCCCTTCAAACAGGCTCCTGAATCTCTTTGACATACCCTTATTAGTCTTTGAGGGTTTCCCCACATTCCGGCACAAAATATTGTTTTAACTAAAAGTTAAAAAGTAACCTAAAAAGAGCCTATTATACAAGTTCTTATATTCTTCATAAAAATAAAAATAGTACTAAAATGTCATATCTAATAAAGCAACTAATAAACTTTACTAACAAGAGCTTCTTATTTTGTGGATAAGCACAATGAAGGTGTCTAAAAATGTTCTACCCATCAAACATTAGACTGAAGGGTGACATCATATATTATATTTCTGTTAGGCACTTTTCAAGACATAAAGATAAAATCTCCCCTCCACAAAAATAATCTATTGCAGTACATCTCAAAATTTAATATGCAGAAGAATCACCTGAGTCACTCATCTTTTTTTTGTCACTCATCTTTTCTTTTCGAGTTGGAGTTTTGCTCTTGTCGCCCAGGCTGGAGTGCAATGGTGCGACGTCAGCTCACTGCAACCTCCACCTCTCAGGTTCAAACAATTCTCCTGCCTCAGTCTCCTGAGTAGCTAAGATTACAGGTATTCACCAACACGCCTAGCTAATTTTTATGTTTTTAGTAGAGACAGGGTTTCACCATGTTGGACAAACTGGTCTCCAACTCCTGACCGCAGGTGATCCATATGCGTTGGCCTCCCAAAGTGCTGGGATTACAGGGATGAGCCACCTTGCCCGGCCAGAATCACCTGCGGGTGCTTATAAAAATGCAAATTTACATTCAGTAGTTCTAGGGTGGAGCCTAAGAATTACAATTCTCACAAACTCCCAGTGATGCCAATGCCACTGGTCCATGGTCCACACCTGGGGAGCAAGGGTATTCAAAAGCTCAGCGAAGAATTTTGCTCCAAAATTAGAGACTTTGAGTTTGGGTTGAAATATTAATGCCAAAGTGTATATTCTTAAGCAGTTTCTCATTATTTTTTTCTCAAAACACTGTAACCTTCATACTTGTCAAAAATGTCTACCCAATAGTTGTGGGAGTACATAGAAAATTACCACCTCCTTCCATTCACATTTCAGATTACCAAGTCACACAGATGTGGCTAAACTAAAATTTAACATAATTTACATGCATCTTCTCAAAGGCCAACATCATTTTGAGATATCACCAGCAAAAACTCCCAAGATGATAACAAAATAAAAGAGAATAAAGTGAGTGTCCCCAAAAGACGGAGAAAACAGGGAAGAAGTAAGATCCTGGTAACAAAAGTATCACAATCCAGCCACACAAATCATGGGACTCAGATTTACCTTGAGAGCATTGGCCTTCACTTGGGGCACCGTGACCATCCTCTGCAGATGCGTCAGCACCATGTCCTCAGTGAGGTCATTCTCAGGCAGAAAATACTGATAGACATCATACTGCAACCTCCACCTGGAGTCTTGGTCTGTCCCAGCATCACATGATGGGGGATCTGTACCTCTAAAGTCAACCAACAAAATTAAACATCAATCTCTTGTGGTGCAAATCCCATCTATAAAAAGGAACCAAGAGCTCTAATTTCAAACACTTGCAAAAATAATTAAAATTTAAGAGTTCACCTTTTGCAGTGGCAATAATTGGTATTCTGAAGAAAAATAACACACTGTTATGGACTGAATGTTTGTGTCTCCCCAAAATTAATATGGTGAGACCCTCACTCCCAATGTGATGTATTAGGAGTTGGGGCCTTTGGGAGGTAATTAGGTCATGAAGGTGAAGCCCTCATGAATAGAATTACTGCCCTTATAAAGGAGATCCCAGAGAGCCCTCTAGCCTCCTCTCTGTCATGTGTGAACACAATGAGAACCCAGCAGTCTGTAACCAGGAAGAGAACCTTCACTGGAACTCAACTGTGCTGGCACCCTGACTGTGGACTTCTACCCTCTAGAACTGTGAGAAAGAAGTTTATAAGCCACCCAGTCTGTGCTACTTTGTTGCAGCACCACAAACTAAGACTAATACCAACAGGCAAGGGTAGTTCAATAACTGGATTCTGTATCAGTCAGGCCCAGAGTAATACTACAGCTTTGGGGAGAAAAAAAAATTTAAAAAAAAAGAAAAAAGCTGGGTGCAGTGGCTTATGGCTATACAGTAATCCCAGCACTTTGGGAGGCTGAGGCTGAAGGATTACTTGAGCTAAGATGTTCAAGACCAGCCAGGGTAACATAGGAAGACCTCAACTCTGATTTAAAAAATAGTAATAATAATATAGCAGCTGTGTCATTTGTTAGCAAGTCACTTAACCTCAATAACCGCTAGAGAACCTTTCTGTAAAATAACAGCAATAGCCTTTCTTCATAAAATTGTTAGGATTAAATGACAAAGAACATAACGACACTCAGCACCATGGACAATGCACGGGAAGCATTCAAGTGTTCTCAAATGTTAGCTATCATTACTATTAAAGCAGAAACTGAGGTACAACTTTAATTAAAACAATTAATCTTTATAAAAATATATGGATGTTTCAGGGCTACTGAGTGCTATCTATATTAAACTGCTTTATAAAAACCAGGATGTACTTCCAAGCTCATAACAGACTACATCTGACTCTTCAAATAAAAAGAGTTCACAAAAATGAAGTGGGGAAAATATTAACTGTAAATGACAGCCCAAATATTAATAATGAAGTTTAAATTACATCCATTTCCTCCCCCCTCTGCCCCAAAATTAAAGAATTCAATTTTACTACAGAGAACTAGGGACTTGAGAGAGCTGGTCAAATCTACACAACCGACATCATGTGTGTTCTAAAAGCATTTCTCAGAGATGGGGGGCAGACATACCTCGCATAACCTAGGTTTGCTGGTGCAAACTTGATAGTCGTTTCAAAGAAATTATACTCCAAGTAAATGTTGGGATCAATATCTAAATCAAACTCCAAATTACAGCCTCCAGGGATAGGATCTGGATGAGAAATAGGGAAGTTACTAAACAAACAATTCTTACATATCCAAATCATACTCAGAAAAACAGAACTCTACTCTTAGAAGAACTTCCCACATAGAAGTTAAATATAAACACAGAGCTTCTAGTCTTATACTATTTCATGAACTAAGATTAAAGAGGGTAAAGTTAACTAAGGTTCAGGTCCCTAGAGCAGGGCACAGCAAACATTTTCTGTAAAAGGCCTGATAGTATTTTAGGCTTTGTCAGTCTGATGGTCTCTGCAGTAACTACCCACCCGTCTTTGTGGCAAGAAAGCAGCCATGGGCAATACGTACAGGAAGAGGCATAGCTGTGTTTCAATAAAACTTTATGTACAAAAACAGGCAGCAAGTTGGTTCTGTAGTCTGGTCTGTAGTCCAGGCTCTTGATCTGTAGTCTGCCAAACTCTCCTCTAGAGTTAAAAAGATCAGCTATTGGTTGACTACTTCTGGCCAGGTTTGGAATGCAGATACACAGTGTGTATACATGTATCAATATCATGTTGGAATCTTCCTCCAAATTCCATGCTCTTCTTTCATACTCTCCTTCTTCTGCATTTATGGATCTTCACCACACCAGAGAAAATGGTATGTATGCCAGCTGAAGCTCCACTGTTCAGAATTTTTCTCTGTACACCGTCCTTGATGCGAGCCTTAATTAAGTCTATGGTTTCTTATCAGGTAAGTAGCCTTTTGTTGCAGATAACATTTCCTATAGTCTACTCCAGTAATCTTTTGGATTCTACCTCCTTTCCTAACTAGTGCTCCCTTCTCCTTCCCTTTACCCCCAAGCTTTAAGTGTAGTCTAAATTTCTTCACCTCACATTCACTTCTCTATCACTGTAATCTAGTTTTCATCCCTGTTGTGCCACTAAAGTGACTCTTATAAAGGGCACCACTGACTTCTACTTGCTCTAGCATATGGACACCTTCAGTCAGTTATCTTGACCTCTCTGTAGAGTATGACTTACTATTTCCTTCTTTTTTTTTTTTTTTTGAGATGGAATCTCCCTCTGTCACCCAAGCTGGAGTGAAGTGGTGCAATCTCAGCTCACTGCAACCTCTGTCCCCCAGGTTCAAGTGATTCTCCTGCCTCAGCCTCCCAAGTAGCTGGGATTATAGGCATCCACCACCATACATGGCTAATTTTTCTATTTTTAGTAGAAAAGGGGTTTTGCCACATTGGCCAAGCCAGTCTCCAACTCCCGATCTCAGGTGATCCGTTCACTTTGGCCTCCCAAAGCGCAAGGATTACAGGTGTGAGCCACTGGGTCTGGCCTGCTCCCTTTTTAAGGCAGAAGCTCCAGGCTCTCTTCCGACCTTCCAGACTACTCCCCAGTCTTGTGCTTATTCCTCAGCAGTTATCATTTGCCACTCATTGCCACAGCTTTAACAGCTATTTAGTTGAGAATCTAAAATCACCCCTCCACTCCAGGCCCTTATTTAAATTACCTACTGTGCATTTCCAACCAAATGTTCTACAAGCATCTCAGATTATGTCCCAAACTGAAGTCACCATCTACTGCATCCCACCTCCCAAAACATCCAGCAACACAACAACCCTGTTCCTATACCTATTTTGTATCACTATTTCCCTGCTGCCCAAATAGGAAACCTATGATTCCCTCTTATAATCCATAACCACCAGGCATTGTGTTGCATCAATTCTACCTTCTGGATATCTCAAACCCAGCTCCTCTCCTCCATCCTGCCTCTCATAGCCTCTGATCAGATTCTCATTTCTCACTTTGTGCTGGGTCCTGACTCTGCTATGCCCTCTCCAATCTATCCCCACACTGCTTCTAGAGGTGGCTTTCTAAGAGATGAAATGGACCACACCATTCCTCTGCTTAAAAACTCTATGCCTCCTCAGAACCTACCTTGAAATAAAACACAAACCTCAAATTGTATGCAAGGCCCTCCACACTCCAGCTGCTGCCACAGCCACAACGTGCCATTGTCCAAATCATTCTTCTTCATGACATGGAGCTTACTGCTTCTGCTTAGAATAACTAAACTGGTAAGGACTATGTCTTGCCTTACTATTACTGCTTCTCCAAGGGCTCCCTAAATGTTTTTTGAATGAATAAATGTATTCTCCTAGTCACTACCTGAGCTTTCGGTCATCGTGCTAATTCTCTGGCTTTTTACTATAAAATATTTCTGATTAAATAAATTATACTTGCAACAAACAATCTTAATAGAATAATTTTCCTTAAAGTTTCATGAACACATCCCATATTCCAAAGAGTAAGAGGGAGGAAAAGACAGAAGGGTTACCTCTTTCTGAGTAGGAGAGGAGGATAGCCATACTCTGGACAGGTTCTGTGTCTGAAATCTCCAAGTACCAAGTGCATGTACTCTGCTCTGGTTTAAGGATGAAAACCAGTCCACTGTCAGTGCCTGTTTTCGAGGCATTGGGAAGGAGAGTCTGCAGTCAAGAAGAAGCACCATCATGAATAGGAAGTCGAGCAAAATATATAAATTACCGAGTTGATCCAGTGCACATGTCCTATTCCAAATCTTCTCAAAACCAATAGAAAAAAAAAAAAAACCTTCCTTAAATAACCAGGAAATTTTTGCATCTCTATGTTCACATGCCCACACATACGCATGGAAAAATCATTCTTGAAAAATATGATTGTCTTAGTTAAGACTGCTATAACAAAATACCACAGGTTTAGGTGCTTATAAACAACAGAAATTTATTTTCACAGTTCTACAGGTTCAAGATTGAGGTGCCAACACAGTCGGGTTCTGATGAGGGCCTTCTTATAGAATGAAAACTCCCAACTTCTTGTTATATCCTCACATGGCAGAGGAAGGGCAAGAAATATCTCTGGGGTCCCTTTTATAAGACGACTAATCCCATTCATGAGGGTTCTAAATGGGGGTCCATGACCTAATCACTTCCCAAAGACGCCACTTTCTAATATAACACATTGTGGGTGAGGATTTCAACTGCGAAGGTTGTGAAGACACAAACATTCTGTCTGCAAAAATAATCTTTGATCAGGAATAGCAGATGCACAGTGAAATTCTCATGCTTCAATTAACTTGAATTAAGATTTACTATATCAGGTAATGTGTTGTCTTAGTGTCTGAGACCACTAAGACAAAAACATGAGCCCTGGCCCCAAGGAGTTCAGTTTTTGAAATATCTTTTATGTAAGTGTTATAACTGACATACTATAAACTGCTTTTAAGTATTGATATACATAGACACCTGTGAAACCATTACCACAATCAAAATAGTAAATGTATGCATCACCCCAAAAAGTTTCCTTGTACCCCTTCCTAATCCTTCCTCAAACACTTCCTCAATACCATCCCCCACTTCCATCTGCTTGGAAAGCTTTTTGAGTAATAAAATGCTAAGTTAAGAGGTAATAGATTCAAGAGATTCTCTCAAAGCTAAGGAAATGGGAAGGAAAAGGTAGCAGATCAGTTTCAATTTGATAATCACAAGAAAGAATGACTCAAATATTAATTGATAAATGATCGAGTCAACAGTTTCAAAGAGCTAACTGCTGTCATGACACAAAAAAACCCAAAAGTGCCACACTTTATCAGGAAAGGCACAGGAAACAGAAGTGCCACTTGCTTCCTAAGCCATGTGCAGTTCTGGTCATCGTCTTCTAAGTAATATAATAATGGGAACTAAAGGCAGTCCAAGAAATAAAATGATAATTAAGGACAACTAAGACCCTTTCTGCATAGAAATCAAGGCCCAAGATGCTGCCATCCAGGACTGTTTTGTCACTAGTGATGTTGGCAATTCTTTATCCAAGCTCTGCTTCCTCGGATGTAGAAACAGGCATCACTACTACTTTGTTGAGCTTTAGTGAGAATTAACTACATGGAAAACCAAACACAGGGGTTCCTAACTGGGGGCCTGAGGGTCTGAGCTTCTGAAAGGCCCCATGAAATTATATATTTATATTTGAGTCCACAGACTTGAGTAATCTATGACTCCAGGAGCTTAAGAACCACTGGCCTAGCACATAGTAGGCACTGTTCAAATATAAATGCTAATTTCCCCCATCCTCTCTGTTTTCCTTCAAATGTTGTCTTGCTATAATGTCATTAGGAAGAAAATCATACGGATTGTCAATTAAAAATTTTTTTTTAAATAGAGCTAGCTAAAAAAGAAGATTAAAGAACTCATCTATGTGCCATTTTACTAAGTCTCCTATGTAAGAGCCAGAATAGGAAATTGTCTTTTGAATTCAGTGCCATAAAAAACTTGGCCTCCCCTGAGGAATTGGCATACTCCTTCCTTTCTAAGGAAGTTATGAAATTTAACATGCTTTACCTTCTGCTCTAGCTGCAACAAACTTGGGCAAGTTCGACATATGACTGACATTGGTATCTCTTGCAATTAATACTATTTATTCCTTTCTCTTTTTCCTCAGCTGAACTCTTCCATTTCTAGTCTATTAAGTACACACCACTGCAACACTCATGCACACACGTGCACAACCATATGCACACAATTTCAACACCTCTATGGTAGGGGCAAAAGGCAGGAATAAAAAAAATACAAAATAGTTAGAAAGAGTGCCTAATGCCTATAATAATATATGTGGGCTGGAGCATAGCGGCTCATGCCTGTAATCCCAGCACTTTGGGACGCCCAGGCAGGAGGATCGCTTGAGGCCAGGAATTCAAGACCAGCCTGGGCAACCTAGCAAAATTCTGTATCTACAAAAAAAAAACATTAAAAACTAGCTGAGTGTGGTGACATGTGCCTGTAGTCCCAGGATCACTTAAGGCCAGGAGTTTGAGGCTACTGTGAACCATGATCACATCACTGCATTCCAGCCTAGGTGATGGAGCAAGATCCTATCTCTAAAAAAAATAAAAATAGGCCAAGTGCAGTGGCTCATGCCTGTAACTCCAGCACTTTGGGAGGCCGAGGTGGGCAGATCGCCTGAGGTCAGGAGTCCAAGACCAGCCTTGTCAACATGGTGAAACCCCATCTCTACCTAAAAAATACCAAAAATTAGGCGGGCATAGTGGCAGGCACCTGTAATCCCAGCTACTCAGGAGGCTGAGACAGGAGAATTGCTTGAACCCAGGAGGCGGAGATTGCAGTGAGCCGAGATCACGCCATTGCACTCCAGCCTGAGCAACAAGAGTGAAACTCTTCTCAAAATAAATAAATAAAATAAAAATTTTTTAAATTACATATGATTTGGATTAAGACAGATTTGTTTACCAAATTCCAGAATATTATAAGATAGGCTTAGTACAAATAAAAAGAAGTATAACTTCATGCAAGGTGAAATTCATGTATTGGTCTAAGGTATCATAGAGACTAAATATAAATAGATTTGTAAAATATTACATAAATGGCAGTTCTTCATAGCTTAAGCTAACCCAGGGAATTTAAAAAACTTTCTAAGGCTGAGGTTGAGGCTAAGAAGTTTAGTGATGACATCTATAATAGAGTCCTTAACACTGCTGGAGGCATAGCACAGGGCTGGATGAACTGAGCACTGTAATTTTTTTGTTGTTTGCAGGACAGAGTTCAAAGAATAAAGTTGATATTATAGGGTTCTTAGTAAAGTTCAATACTAAATAGCTAAACAACAGTGAAAACCCATTAAGACATGTATTCTCAGGTAAAAATTATTAAGGCCCCACTAAAGTAAGAAAATGAAAAGGTGGGAAATCATGAGGAAAACTTACCTGCATTGCAGTAACATTGGCACAGGGTCCCCTTTCTTCCAGCTCAGCTCTCTATTATCCCCTTTTTAAGTCAGAGACTGCCACACTCAAGAAAAGCCTGAGATACTCTTAATCACTAACTTGAAAAGATCTATCTTGATTTTTTTTTTTTAATTTAAGACACAGGTCATAAACATGAGATATCGAATTCTAAAACTCATACTAAATACCAGATCCCAAAATATAGAAATGATTTTTACTAAAATAATTATTTGTACTCACCGGAGAAAAGGAAACAGTTGTATTCTGATACTGTGAGTGTATTTGGAAAATAAGAAAAGTCACATTGTTTGAAATATCATGCAAAATAGCTTCCTCCGGAAAGGGCCTATTGAGCTCGAAGATTCTAAATTTCCCCACAGAAAATTCAATAAGACCTACAACGAGATAAAACTTTTCATTACAACACTTGTACTCTCATATCAATTTGCAGAAATCATATTCATAAACAAATGTGGAATTTAATCCTCAGAAAGCTCTTTGAGGTAAATACAGTTATTGCTCCTATTTCACTGCTAAAGACAATGTAGCTTAAAAAGTGAAGCAGCCCATCCAGGGTTATCTAGCCAGTAAATGGTAGAGCTCAGAACTAAAATGCAAGAGGTGCTTCAAAAGATACAAACAATTTTTAAGGTGCTGAAGACAGGCTCCCAGAGTCCAGAACTTCCCCTCTGGTAGCAGCAATAACAATAATCTTCTGAAGAGAGTAGCTGAATTTAAGGACGACAACCCTGTGCGGCTACTAACAATCATGGATGTGCTCGTGTTAAAGAACCACACTGTTTAGTGAATTCTGAAGTTGTATAGCCTGAAGAGACACGTGGCTGCAAGTTAATACCAGCATTTACCAGCTGTGTGATTTTAGGCAAGTTACTTAAATCCCCTTAAACCTCTATTTCCTCATCTGTCTAACTGAGATTCCAAAGGAAGGTATCATCAATACTGACAAAAATGTCTGTTGAGTGTCCACATCAGGCACTGCACATACGATTGTGAACCACAGGCATTCTGTAAAAGAGAGCTTTTAGTTTGCTTAAGGATCAAGCTCAGAGTCCATAAAAAAGATAGGTTACAACAAGAACAGTTTTTCAACACCTCCTCCAGGCCTGTCCCATCTGTCCATCTGCCTCCGTGGTCTGCGACTCACTGACTCTGTCCCCACTTCTCTGTGGTGTGTTTCTCCCCGCTGCATACCAGCTCTGTATTTTTCCAATCTAACTCTCAAATAATCCTTTAATTAGGTTGCTCATATCCTGCGTAGTCCTGGATTCCTACCTCACCACCCACCCTACAGTCAGTATATCTCTGCATGAACAGCAGAAGAGATCCCAAGCTTCACATAAGCAGTCTTAGAGATTCAATTCTAAAAACAAACAAAAGATTTGGATTAAATATAGATGAAAAGGAGTTGATGAAAAAAGATTACAATTCATCTGAGTCCCATAGTGGAACTGTCATGTTTTATTTTAGAAGAAAATTAGATTCACCCAAGTCCCATAGTGGAATTGTCATGTTTTATTTTAGAAGGAAATTAGAGTCAGTGATGGTAAAAGAAAACATTTCAGACACTAAAAAACTTAATAGCACATTCTTATGTACTGTGTCCCAAGAAGGTCAATTTTCTTCATTTTTATTAATTTATTTTTTTTTAATCTTCTGTCAGTCTCTGGCAAAAGGAGGTCAATTTTCAACACTTTTTTTTTTTTAATACAAATGCTCCACTGGATGATTTAAAACAAAAAAATCAGAACCAAAAAAATCAAGAATGAGCAGCCTGTGGAAGGACGGCCAAAAAGAACTAGAATAACGTTAACCTCTATATATTTTCCCTAAGCTCTGTGATGCTATATTACCTTCATAACTTAATGTTATTTGTTTAAAAAGATGATAGAACAAAAGATTATTTATGATTACAATTTCATTTCTAAAACTCTGGAGAAAATTTTAATAGTTGTAGCAATGACAAATGAAGATAGTATAATTCCTGTTTATGGCACCAGAAAGCCATTTTGCATTTTATATGGACCAAACTCTAGATGGAACAGAGGTTAAAATATTAAAGAGTGGCCAGTAGAATCTGGGTAGGGAAGTCTGGAAAGTGTGGGAAGTTTGTGTGTGTTTTCTTTTTAAAAGAAACCAAAAAAGCATGTTTATATTTTCCAGGCCTTCCCATCATCATGATTATTTCATTAGAAAAGCAAATTATACATAAAACTACATAGATTTCAGTAAACGACACTAAAAATGTTTCATGTATTGCCCTTCAATTTTGGTCCCATCCATCATGCATCCTCCAAGTCTTAAAAATTCCCACCTGTGTTGGCAGTATCAGTATGTTTTCCTACAAATTAATCAGATTTCTATCCTTTCACTGTTCACAGCACTCAGTTCACTTACTATCCTGCCTTTTCTCGTCTATATCTTCAGTTTTTCCCTTTTGTTCTCATTTTCCCTATTTGGCAAATATTTATGAGATACTTATGGACTAGTTGTTGGGCACCGTGACCAAAACTAATACAAACAAATTCATAAAGGTTATCCAGGACTTCTGTAATTATCACTTAAACTTGCCTTTGATATATTTTAGAACATGGTTTAATAATCCTTATGTCTATCTCCCATGACATGGGCCTTCCATCACAATGGTACACAGAACCTTTAAAAGCCCTGGAAGAGACTGAAACCATCAATTAGAGAAGGCTTCATGGTAAACTTCAAGGTAGTCTTCCCTTAACCTATCACCCAGGTTGAGGATAAATCACAGCTCAGATGTACTCGGAGAACCAAAACTTTAGCAAGAGAGTACAGAAACACAGAACCATCGAAACAGAAATACATTGTTAAACAACTGATGACTTCACAAAATAGGTAGAGGAGTATTAAAAGCAGGTATCCCTGGAAGTATATTTTAACTGGCTTTTTTCTTTTTCTTTTTTTGAGATGGATAGGGAAAATGTGGCACATATACACCATGGAATATTATGCAGCCATCAGAAACGATGAGTTTGGGTCCTTTGTAGGGACATGGATGAACCTGGAAACCATCATTCTCAGCAAACTGACAGAAGAGCTGAAGATCAAACACC
>NW_022436942.1:2150750-2201188 GCF_009761245.1 Sapajus apella | reverse complement strand
TAAAAGCAGGTATCCCTGGAAGTATATTTTAACTGGCTTTTTTCTTTTTCTTTTTTTGAGATGGAGTCTCACTCTGTCACCTAGGTGGAGTACAGTGGCACGATCTTGGCTCACTGTAATCTGTATCTCCCAGGTTCAAGCAATTCTCCTGCCTCAGCCTCCTGAGTATCTGGGATTACAGGCATGTGCCACCATGCCTGGCTAATTTTTGTATTTTTAGAAGAGACAGAGTTTCACCATGTTGGCCAGGCTAGTCTCAAACTCCTGACCTCAAGTGATCTGCCGCTTTGGCTTTCCAAAGTGCTGGGATTACAGGTATGAGCCACTGCACCCTCCCTCTGTCACCAGGCTGGAGTGCAGTGGCGTGATCTCAGCTCACTGCAACCTCTGCCTCCCGGGTTCAAGTGATTCTCCTGCCTCAGCTTCCCGAGTAGCTGGCACTACAGACACTCAGCACCATACCCAGCTAATTTTTTATTTTTTTAGTAGAGATGGGGTTTTACCGTGTTGGCCAGGATGGTCTTGATCTCTTGACCTTGTGATCTGCCCACCTTGGTTTCCCAAAGCATTGGGATTATAGGTGTGAGCCACTGTGCCCGACCAACTCTACATTTTTTTTTTTTTAAGACAGAGCCTTCACTCTTGTAGCCCAGGCTAGAGTGCCATGACATGATCTCTGCTCACTGCAACATCCACCTCCTGGGTTCAAGCAATTCTCCTGCCTCAGCCTCCTAGCTGGAATTACAAATGCATGCCACCACACTTGGCTAATTTTTGGTATCTTTAGTAGAAACAGGGTTTCATCATGTTGGCCAGGCTGCTCTCGAACTCCTGACCTCATGATCCACCCAACTCAGCCTCCTAAAGTGCTAGTATCACAGGCATGAGCCACCGCACCCAGCAAACTCTACATTTTAAATGTTTTTAAGATAGGAACACATACTAGAAAAAAAAGGGGGGGGACAAAATGGGACATTCTCTCTATACTCTGTCAATATTTTGCTTTCCCATAAAATGGTAATATGTTTCTAAAAATATATATAATCCTTACAAAAAGTGCAAAATAGCCAATTCCTCCAGCAAGAACTCTGTACAGAAATCATCACTGCTAACAGTTGAAATATATCTTTTAGGGCTTAGGCAGCTATTTGCATATTTCCACATAGATGGGAAAAGATATAAATATGTTTAATACTGCCCATTTAACAGGTCTTATATATCTTTCCATAGCAACATAGATAATTCTAGCTTTACCATTTTAAAAGCTTTAGAGTATTCCATTCTGGGTATGTACCATAATTATTCACCCAATCTCCTATTGATGAACATCTAGGCTGTTACCATTACAGCATGAATCATAAATTAATAAGAAATAAAATAGTTCTGATTTTGTGGAAGACTATTCCAAAAAGCATATAAAGCATATATTCAGGCAATTAACCTATTTGAGTGAGTTTTTGCTGTGACAGTGTAACAGATGACCTTTGATTTTAAATGGTAAACTGTACCTAAAAAGTCTTGTTCCGGTTTAAGAAATCCAGAAATGAAAACAAACAGACCATGTGAGAATACATAATGATTAGAACCAAAAATTAACCTGCAGTCTTTGCTTCTGAATTCTTCTTCAAGAAGTATATCTGAATTTCAGGAATAATAACTTTCATCTATTACTTCCTGAATTTCCCAAAAGCTACAGGAAAATGATGCCTCATCATCTTTCTTTCCTCAAATGCCTATAGTGGGAACCAGGCAGAAGCCAGATGATAAAAGGGAGGGACCTTGTATACATTATTTAAAACCTGGTCACTTGACAAAATAGGTAGGGGTACTAGGAAGAAGTATCTCTGGGAGTGTATTTTAAGTGATTTTTTTTCTTTTCCTTACACATTTCCTTAGTTTTAAAATTTTCCATAGTGACCATAAGGTGTCCTTTTCATAAGATATTATTAAACAGTGGTTATACACTCTGGCTATACATTATAATCATCTGGAGGGGATTTAAAAAAAAAAAAAAAAAAAAACCACTGCTGCCTCAGACCCTCTCCAGAAGAGTTAAATCAAAATCCCTGGGGGTAGAGTCCAGGTATCAATTAAAAAATACATATTCATTACATAATATGCAGAGAAATACACAAAGTTAACACACCCATGAATTAACCAGCAGTCCCCTTGAGGCCCCTCCCAATCACCACATCTTCCTTCCTCCCCAGAGGGAAATAGGGTCTAAGTTCAAACACTACGAATTTAGTTGGGAGAATTCAAATGAATATAATTTACAGTACAATTTTTTTGTGTGTTTGGCTTCTTTAAAATCAGCATTACGGTTGTACATTCGTTCCAGCTGCTATAAGTAGCCATAATGCATTACCATTGTTGTATACTTCATGAAATGAACATACCACAATGTATCTATTCGTTCTACTATTAAACATCTGAATTATTTCTGGTTTAGAGTTATAAATAACTCCAAACATTTTCTGTGCATGTCTTTTGTTACATGCATATACATATTTCTATTGGGTGGAACCTAAGAGTAGAATGATCAGGTAATAGGGTATTCTCATGCTCAGCTTCAGTAGATACTGCCAGTCTTCCAACAATGTTTTGCCAATGTATATACCCCATTGACTTGTGGAAAAATATTCCAATTGTCCAACAGTCTCACCAACACTTGGTATCATTCATTTCTCTACTGGGAATATTCATTTCTCTACTGGTACCTGACTGTGATTTTAATTTGCACATCCCTAATTCTCATGGTGTTAAAAACCCTTTGCTTTGCTTATTGGCTATTTGGATATCCTCTTTGTGAAAAGAGACGGTTCGAGTCTTTTACACATATTAAAAATGGAATTGTCTGTCCTTCTTCAATTTCAGGAGTTTTTAATACACCATAGATATGAGTATTCTGACAGACATGTGTTGCAAATACCTTCTCCCACTCTTGTAGCTTGTCTTTTTACTCTCTCGTTACCTTTAGATTAACAGTTTTCATTTTAGCAGTCCAATTTCTCAGGTTTTTCCTTTATTATTAGTCTTTTTTTTGTGTCATTTTAAAGAAATCTTTGCCAACATATTCTAAGATCATGAAGATACATTCCCATGTTAACTTCTAAAAGTTTGTTCCATCTTTCACATTTAGAGCTGAAACTCAATCTGATGTTGATTTTTACATATGGTATAAGACAGAGGTCACAGTTTATTGTTTCATATGTTTATCTACTTCGCAGCAACCTTCACTAGAAATACCACCCTGTAGGTACTGCATGTTCTTACTTATGAATCAGAGCTACATAATGGGCACCTAAGGGCCTACACTGTGAACTGATGTGCATTGAAGACTGAGGATGTTGGGAGGCAGCCGAGGAGGAGGAATTACTTAATGAGTACAATGTACATAATTCCAATGATGGATACACTAAAAGCCCTGACTTCACCAGTACACAATATATCCAAGTAACAAAACTACACCTGTGCTCCACAAATTTATACAAATAAAATAATTTAAAAATACTACCCTCTCCCTACTGCTTTGCAGTTCCACCTTTCACATAAGCCAAGTGAACCTAACGTGTTTGCTTCTGGATTCTCAATTACATTTTACTGGCTTATTTGTCTAGCTACAGACATCAATCCTAATGCAAATATTACAACTCTCTTAACTCCTGCTCCAAATTTGTTCTTCCTTCTCAAAGCTGTCTTGACTATTTCTGATCCTTTTCATTTCCACATAAGCTTTAGAAATCAGCCTGTTAAAATACACACACAAAAAAAGGCTGCTGGGATTTTGACTGGGATGGCCCTGAATATATGAATTAATTTAGGGAGAAATTATATCTTTAAAATATCTTTATCTTTAGAATTTTTTAATCTATGAATTTGAGATATTCCTCTATTTCTTTAGTTTCTCAATTTATCTCAAGAATGTTGGGATGTATTATATCATTTTCTCTGTAGACATCTTTACATATCCCATGATAATCATCCCGGAATAGGTAATATTTCTTGGAGCTATTGTAAATTTACTTTTTCTCTTAATTTTATTTCTTAATTTTTATAGAGACGGGGTCTTACTCTGTTGACCAGAATGGTATCAAACTCCTGGCCTCAAGAGATCCTCCCCCACTCAATCTTCCAAAGTGCTGGGATTACAGACTGAACGACAGCCTTTTTTTTTTTTTTTTTTTTTTTTAAGATGGAGTCTTGCACTGCAGCCGATCTCGGCTCACTGCAACCTCCGCCTCCCAGGTGCAGGCAATTCTCCTGCCTCAGCCTCCTGAGTAGTTGGGACTACAGGCACGTGCCATCACACCCAGCTAATTTTTGTATTTTTAGTAGAGACAAGGTTTCACCATTTTGGCCAGAATGGTCTCAATCTCTTGACCTCGAAATCTGCCCACCTTAGCCTCCCAAAGTGCTCCCAAAGTTAACAGGAATTTAATGTCCCAAAGGTCACGCCTGGCCTGCTTTTTCTTTTTAAATTTCTATTTCTAGCTGTCTCTTTACCAATATGCCTTTTATAAAAAGTTCTCCATGTAATTCCAATGTTTAGCCAGGTTTGAGAACTCCTAAGGTAATGTTTGATGAACAAGCAAAGGATAAATGTATTTTTTCCCAGTCTTAGTTATCTTTAGCCTAACTTCTGTGTGAAAATAACTTGGCAGTGTAACCTTGGCAATCCAACAGCCATTGCACAATTTTTTCAGGAGACTGCTTTAACCAAATTAGTTGTGGTTTGATTCCTGGCTGTGCAGGATTTTGTCATCTTTGATGTTCCAACGTCTAACACAGTATAGTCACCTAATTGGCATACAGTAAATGTTTGTTAAATGTTGGTTGAACTATGTGACCTCAGGCAAGTAATTTATTTCCTCTGGGCCTCAGTTCCCTCAAAGTAAAATTGAGGTAACTGTGCTGCCATCAGCTGGCTGCTGAAAGTATCAAACAAATGAGAAACAATTTTTTAAACTACCCAAGGCTACACAATAAAGTATCATTTATTAACTTCCATTAGCCTTCCTGTGTTTCAGAGGTTCATCTCCTTATTAAAAGAAAAGAAAGAGAATCAGGCACTCAGAGCAGCCCTACAAATTAATTAGCGGTTAGAAAGGGACTAACAGGTACAAGGCATTCACAGAAGTTCCAGGACCATCATAAGCACTATGTTGAGAAAGGCTTCCACAGAGTGACAACAAAGGGTACTGAAAGTCAAGACAACTTAAACAGCTCAGTCTGGTAGAAACTCGTTTAATTTCTGCTCATAAAAAGAGATTTAGCAAAAGAAGACACATACCCAAAAGAATCCTAAAGAAGTTAACAGCAATTTAACTTCACTTCTAAGGCATCTGGAAAAGGATTTATTAGAAGCATTTTATGAGGCATAATTAGATCTTATGACTTGGAGAGTAGGAGGAAAAAAGACAGCACATCAAAAGATATAACAAAGCAAATGGCTAACATCAAGTTGTGGCACTTACACTAGCTTTCCTTTAAAAAGATTTTTTTTTTTTTTTGCCATCTAACCTATAGAAGGGACTTGAAATGATTTTTCATACTTATCTTCTATTCTTACCCAGAATCATTTTTTCTTTCCCATAGTTCCACTTAAAAAGGGCTGCTCAATCCTAATCTTTTCCTTTATCTTTCCCAATCAGATCCTAATCTGGCAACCATAAAAATTTCCAACTCATACTTTTTACTATTTTACTAAAATTTACTTCTATTGTTTGTGTTTTAACACAACAACCAAATTCTAAGAGAAATCTATCATAGCCTAGTCTTCATAATTCTCTTCAGATTAAAAACAAAAATGGTTCAGATACTTGAGTTGGTCAGAAGTCAACTGCCCCTTCCAATTTCTCATTGTTACCTTCTTACGAATGTTCAATAGCCTTAAAAGTTTAAAGGAAACACAAAAATAAGCATATTAGCTTCATATACCTTTTAGAGAAAGACAGCACTTGCAACTAACCACAAATGGCTTGGTATATTGTGTAAAGCACCATCAATAGCACAAAGACTGCAAGGCCCAAATGGTGTTGTGCTCAATTACTTAAGGGTAGCAGTAAACTGGGACTCCAAGAGAAGGGAAAACTGCTTAAAAGTATGATCCATCTCATGTGCCTACTGGTCACAAAAAGCACCCTCCTCAGACATTGTAGGAACTCCATCTGCCACCTTCCAAGTTTTATTTAGCATTCAAGCTACTACCCAAGTCATGCAAATTAGCTCATCCTGCTAAAGATGGGTAAATCCTCCTAAATTACAGCAGTTGCTCAGTTTCTTCAGTTTGTGTGGTTATCAGAGTCATCAAACAGCAATTCGATCAGCCATTTTCTAGGAGGATTATACAAATCCTGAACTACACCCTTCTACCTTGCCATATTGATTTGTATCTGACAGATACAGAGAATATCTGCTTCTACTATCACTCAGCAGTTAAGTCCCACATTGTCCATCTGCACAGAATGACAATATTAATGCAAGGCAAAAAGAACAACATTGAGGAATATCAGTGCTATAACCATAGCAAAGAGGCTAAAAACAGTGTCTGAAAAAAATAATTTCTCCACTTATTCATATTAAAATTTAACTTTTGTATAAAAATTTCTAGGTATTAAATACTAAAGCACCAAACTAGAAAGAAAAAGATCTGGATCCCTGCTCTTCTGACTCAGGGGATAGCCTAGATCAACTACAAACTCTAATATCTCGAATTCTTCACCTGTTAAAATGGAGATAGCATCTCTTCTACCTCCATCATGAGACTATTTTGAGGAATGAGGATGCACAGAAGGATTAAGTACAAAACACCTTGCTATGTAAGATATTATTGAAAGGCAGCTTCACTGAAGTGGAAGGACTATGAAATTTGCAGGGGGACACACCTGGGTTCAAATCCTATCTGTGACCCTAGTAGCTGTTCATTTGTTCCTCTGACAAGTGAGGAAGGTCATTAAATTGCAGGGTTCTGGAGATTAAATAACACTGCACATGGAAAGCACCTGGCACACACTATATGCAGTGAATGTTAGTGCCCTATTATAAGCAAGGCTTTTCTGCCAAAAATAAAAATAAAAAATAAAAAAAATTGTCCTTTTCAGCTTTGGCCTCAGTCCTATACAAAGATCCTACGATTCAGTTTGCACAAAGGCTTTTCAAAGATAAGCACATAGGAATACAATCACATTATTCAGAAAATATGTTTCAGAACTGCAACTAGTCTATTAACCTCAAAACAAAATAGAATGTGCTTAACTTCATGGAAAAGCACATGATGATCTGCCTGGCATAACTAGTGCCTTTACTTTTTTTTTTTTTTTTTTTTGGACAGAGTCTTGCTCTATCGCACTCATGCTGGAGCGCAGTGAGCGATCTCGGCTCACTGCAACCTCTGCCTCCTGGGTTCAAGCGATTCTCCTGCCTCAGCCTCTCTAGCAGCTGGGGTAACAGGCACCCGGCACCATGCCCAGCTAATTTTTTGTATTTTTAGTACAGACGGGGTTTCACCATATTGGTCAGGCTAGCCTGGAACTCCTGATCTCAGGTGATCTGCCCACCTCGGTCTCCCAAACTGCTGAGATTGCAGGCGTGAGCCACCAGACACAGCCGCTTTTTACATTTTACATTAACAAACCGTGAGCTGTTGCCAAAACCCATTCACCAAGCACAAGACCTACACTCTAATATCTCATTCTGAGTTCTCACTGAGATGAGCAAGAGTCACCTGATATCAACAAAAATGGTGTACTCACAGGAAGCCAAGCCCAGGCATGATTCTTCTTGGCTCCCACAGGTGAATTTGAAGTGGCAATAGAACTTTGTTGATTCTTGTTTTTCTCATTTTAGTTTTAGTCTCTATTAAACTGTTATTCTTTACAGTTCATTTATGGATGACAAGTTATTTCCTGTTGGTAGCTGCAATGATTGAGAATTTTGTGATCTCTCACAGAGATCTATTTCTTGTTGGATATGAGACAACAGACAACATAGTTGGTTTTTGTACATTTGTCTTTTTTGAGATCAAATCAATTAGAAATTTCTTGCCCTCAAGTAAGGAGAATAACTCTGATACCTGGACTGGCAAGCTTTTGTGCTTCTGTGTTTATTTTGCATTTGTGGCTGAAATTGTAGAATTGAGGCTATACACTATCTGTATTTCTATGTATGCGTAATTCAGAAAGTCCATTTCTCATTGCGATTATGGAATGTTTTCCTGTCTCCAGATGGCATTAATAATACATTAGATGGTAAAGGCTCTTTAAAAATAAATAAAGCCCGATTCTGGGTTCATTTTTCCTCTCAAACTCTACAGAACATAACGAATTTGAAAAGCCTCTAGATGTGGGGATGTAAAAGCTCCATGCAGCTTGAGAACCATCAGTCATTAAGCCCTTAGTTCCACCCAAAGTCTGGCTGTCCAGAAGCTAAGACATTCCACTCGGGAGCAAAGGGGCGCTTTAGTAAGTTACATTAAAGCCACAAACATGGCTGCTCCCCAAGGGAGATAATACTGTGTTTAAAAAAAGAGAGAGAATTATTTCTCTCTTCCCATTTCCTCCGCCTAAATGAGAAGGTTGACAATAAGGCCTGCTTAGCCATGGGTGTTTCCACTGCAGGAAAGAACTCTGGTCCATGAGTACCGGTTCTGAACTCACCATCTGGGGTGTACCAACGCCCCCAGTACCATCTCCCTGCTAGGTTGACAGACCTCGGGCGGATTTTGACCTTGCAAGAAATGCAAAAGCAACTTTGGGCTGCAGAAGCCAGGCGCCCCGACATTACCCTCGCTGAAGTTCGCGAAGACCTCGGCTGCACCAGCCACCCGGCGTTCCGATGCCAGTACCGCTAGGACCAGCAGCTGCAGGAGCCCCATTGCTGCCTGGGCCGGGCAGGGCCCTCGCCAAGGCCAGGGAGGGGTGCGGGCGTGTGCGCCAGGGACCCACAGCCTCGCCCGAGCTACCCCGGGGCGCCAGCACCGGACGCCATCGCCCGCCAGGTGCAGACGCCTCGCACCTGCCAGCTCCGTAGCCGCCGGCGTGAGCCCAGCCGCACTCCCGGCTCCAGCAAGAGCTTTCCTCTTCCGGCACTCTACTTCAGGCGCGCGTTCCCGCGCCTCCTCCCGGGCTCTCGCTGCGTCACCGCGACGGGTTTCTGGGCGCGGGCCGCGCTGGGGCGTTTCCAGGCAGAGCGCGCCTCCTCCCGGCAGGCGGGGGACTCGCAGCCCACGGCGCTCCCGGGAACCCCCAGGAAGAAAGACCTGGCTTGAGGCCCGGTCTTCCCACTTGTATCTCACCACGCATGCAAACCACCTTGAAAGTACAAAATAATTTTCTGTTGCGGTCACCAGGCTACTGTTCCCGATGTTTAACGGCTCTTTACAACAGCAAAAAAGAGGAATCAGTTGCGAAAAACACAGTTGAAGGCTATTTCCCCCAGTAGCAACTGCCTTCCCTGCTGAGGCATATGTTAGTATAAAAACGCCGGGAGAATGCTGTTTGTGTAGTGGTTACCGCACCAGTTACGAGCACTACATTTAAAAATAGTTTCATTTTCTCGAAACGAAATATCCTCGAAGACACGGCCTGATCTGAACTTCTAAGTCACATACGTAAGTGCTGTTTAAGGGACAGTAGTCCATG
The DNA here is from genome assembly GCF_009761245.1 of Sapajus apella. NCBI lineage: Eukaryota > Metazoa > Chordata > Mammalia > Primates > Cebidae > Sapajus > Sapajus apella. The sequence continues at coordinate 2,191,547 of NW_022436942.1, read as the reverse complement.
TGACAGCTGGCTCATCGAAAATGTGGAATCAGATGCATAGACTCAACGTTACTTGGGGAATATAATGCTTTCCTTTCCTGCTTTTTAAATTTTTCCACTTATATATTTTAATGAGCAACTATAGCTTGGAAATTACATGTTGAGTTAATCCCCTACTAAGTTAACAATCTATAGCTGTGACCGTAATGTGAAGAGGTGTTGAAGACAAAATTATTCATTGATACTTGTTAAAGCACAGAACGAAGACTACTGAGGACTGTCTCAATTGGCATAGGGACCACTGCAACTAGCTCTTACAGTGGGGAAGAGTGACTGGGTTCAACTCTTAATACAACATGGGCAAGTGGAATTTATAACCAATGAGCAGCATGGAGTTCAGTGGACAGAAAATTACTAAGAGGAAACATCAGAGGTAAGGGGCATTTGGTGAAAGTGACCTAACAGGACTCCTCCTGAAGACAGGATATCACCTGTGGGATGGTGGAGAGTGAGGAAACTGATCAGATATGGAGGAAAGGGGGTTCTTTGCTAAAACTGGATTTTTACAAAGAAGTGCACAGATGGACCTAGCAGAAGATTCAGAACCCATAATAAAGTTTGGCCAAGCAAATAATCTTTGTCACAGGCACAATTCCTTTTCTGCTCTCCCACTGCCTGGTCCAAATTTTCACGCTTTTGGTGGCACTATTTCTGTGGTGCTTTTCACTCTCCCACACGCCCCTATTCCTATAACCCTCAGTAGATGAAATCCAAGGAAAATGAAAAGAACAGTTATGATAAGGGTAGCATCTGAATCAGTGGATGAATTACAGTATTCAGTAAATTGTGTTCTTACTGATTAGCTGCACTATGGGCAGAAAGAATCAGAACTCTGTCTCACAATAATTGTCAAAACAAAATCCCAAAGTAATAAAACCATAAAAGAGCTAGTAGAGGAGTGCTTTTTAAAAATAAATAAATAAATAAATAAATTGATCTCAAAATGGGAGGAGTTTTCTAAGAAGCACAACAGCAAAGAAAATAACCATAAAGAAAAAGATTGGTAGACTTGGCTACATAAATACTTTTACAGAGATAATTATATTAAAGTAAATACATAAGCAATATGAAAAGGCAAGCTGATGACCAAAAAATAAAAATTAGCAAAGGACATGAATACAGAATTTCACCCCCAAAAAAGGAAATACAAACTGCCAGTAAATACATGAAAAAAGTTCAATCTCATTAGTAAACAACAACAACAAAAAAAATCAAATTAACAAACTAAGATGTAAATATTTTAAAAGTAAAAGGACATCCAGTGTGGATAAAAGAGCTGAGAAGAAGGCATTCTTAAGTAGGGATAGTGGGAATATACACTTTAAAAAAGTAATCTACATAAAAAATGTTTAAAAATCTTATTTTTGTAGATTTGGTATAATAATTCCACTTTTAGATTTAAGTATGTAATTAAATAAACATATAAAAATTAGTATAATCTGGGGGAAGTGGTACATGCCTGTAGTCCTAGCTACTCAGGAGGCTGAGGCAGGAGGATTGCCTGAGCCCAGGAGTTCAAGGCAGCAGTGCTCTATGATTGCACCTGTGAATAGCCACTGCCCTCCAGTCTGGGCAACATAGTGAGACCCTATCTCTTAAAAAAAATTAGTGTACAAAACTATGCATCAAGGTGTTATTTAGAGTAACAAAAACATCTAAAACAACATAAATGCCCAACAATTAGGAGTTAAATATCCTATGATACATTTATATAATAGATCCTGTGCAGCCCTTCATTTATATTCTAGAAAGCAACTGATTGAAGTCTTCATGAAAAGGCAACTTATGATGCAATAAATATATATACTATCCAGCTTTTTTTAAAACATACATTTTTTATTGACTCAGAGAAATGGTTACACTTTTGTTGTTTGTTTGCACTTTTTTTTTTTTTAAGAGACAAGATCTCACTATGTTACTGGCCTCGAACTCCGAGATATAAGAATTCAAGAGGAAGAACAGAAAAGGTGACTTGGAAGTCCAGGACAGGTTTATTTTAGAGAAAACAAACCTGAGAGGAGCTTCTGGCTGGTTAGGTTAGGGGCACACTCTCTTACAGACAAAAAGTTTTTAAGGATTTAGGGTGGGAGACTTTATCAGAGGCTTGGACAGCTTTGGTGCCTCTTTGTGGTGCTTACCTGGGAGGGAGAGTTGTATATCTGTTCCCATACATCTTCCTGCAGCTGCAGGCATACCCCCGAGTCTGCTTTTAGCTTTCCTATCTTGGTGCACCTGAAGAGAAAGGAATGTGCTTATTAAAGCCCACTGTTTTCCTGGGGTCCATTGCATGAGGGTGAAGTTTGGCAGTTATCCAAGAAACTTTCCCCCCACCTCCCTTTGTGCCTGCGCTGTCTTGTGTTTTACTGTCTGTTCTTTCCAGCTGCTTGTAGTTAGAAGAGAAGTGATTTCCTCAAAATGTACGAGGCTAAAAAGAGAGCTGAAATTAAAGTGGCAGTGTTTATGGGAGATGACTGTACTCCCGCTCAAACCCAAGCAATCCTGCCGCCTGAGCCTCCTGACTAGCTGGGACTATAGGCTCGCGCCACTGTGCCTGCCTTGTTTTCTTTTTTCCTTTTTTCTTTTTCTTTTTTTTTTTTTTTTTTTTTTTTTTTTTTTGAGACAGAGTCTTGCTCCTTCACCCAGGCTGGAGTGCAATGGTGGATCTTGGCTCACTGCAAGCTCCACTTCCTGGGTTCAAGCATTCCCCTGCCTCAGCCTCCCAAGTAGCTGGGTCACAAGCGCCACCACACCCAGCTAATTTTTGTATTTTCAGTAGAGATGCGTTTTCACCATGTTGGCCAGGATGGTCTTGATTTCTTGACCACATCATCCGTGCGCCTCAGCCTTCCAAAGTGTTGGGATTACAGGCATGAGCCACTGTGCTCAGCCCTTGTTTCCTTTTTAATATGCATTCCTGGTTATATGCATAGAGAAAAAAGGTTGAAAAATATATGCCAGAATGTTTAAAATAGTTATCTCCAGGTGGTTAAATTAAGAATGATTTTCTTTGCACATTTCTGTAAAAAAGTTCTACATTAAAATGTATCATTTTTGAATAAGAAATTATGATTTTGTAAAAGATAATGTGATTTTAAGGGTTTTCTTGTAAAAGCATTCAAGACATAAGTCCATCTTCCTGAGTCTGACACATAAATGCTTTTCGTGATGCAGTGCTTGTTCACCTCCCTAGGTTCTTGCTGCAACTAAAATCAGACCTCTACATGCTGGCCACATTGCATTAATTTCAATTTCCTGAACTGAGCCTATTCTCTCTCTTCCATACCTTTGTATCACAGTTCCCCATGCCTGCAGTTGCCTGTGCCTACATGACAGCTGATGATAGATGTGTCAGCAATCAGAACAGGGCCTCCTTACCTTGGCTTCTAAGTACAGTATTGTGACAGCTTGGGAGGATGATTGCCTGGGGCTTCATGTTCATGTAAGAGTTCCATTGGAGGGCTGAGAAGCAAACTAGCTTAGCAGCTTTGCAGATGAGTTTATTTTTTCTATGCATTGAAAGGAAACGCAGAAACTGAAAAGATTCCCAAGTATAAGATATGCATAATTAGAGCCTTAAAGTTTGTTTAGGCCAGGTGTGGTAGCTTCACGCCTGTAATCCCAGTACTTTAGAAGGCCAAGCCAGGAGGATCTCTAGAGGTCAGGAGTTCAAGACCAGCCCGGCAACATAGTGAGATCTCCATTCTTACAGAACAAACAAACAAACAAAAAAAACAGAAAAAGAAAAAAAAAATTAGCTGGGCATGGTAGGGCACATCTGTAGTCCCAGATACTCAGGCATCTGAAGCAGACGAATTCCTCGAGCCTAGGAGTTTAAGGTTGCATCAAGCCATGATTGTATCACTGTACTCTAGCCTGGGTGACAAAGCGAGATCCAGTATCTGATAAAACAAAAGTCTGTTAAAATTTAGAAAAGGAAGGAAGGGCAGGAGGGAGAGAAGAAGGAAGGGAGAAAACTTACTCTAGATTTTTAAATAAAACCTAAGATACCTTAAATGGAGTTGGGAGCAAGGATCCAGGGAAGGATCCAAAGGCAGGATTGAACCTCTGTGAAATTTGCCCATTTATTCTTTTCCACTCTAATCTCACCTTCGTCCTGTATTTTTTAACTCTTATGCTCTTTTGTGGGTAGCTATTTACATTCTTTGACTGTTTAAGTTAAATTCCATAAATGCTTATTTAGTAGCTATTATATATAATTATTATGCTAGAAAATTCATTCAGTTGGTTGATAAATATGTATTCAGCTTCTATGTGCCAGCCTAAATGCTCGATGTTAGGTACTGGAAATATGGAAACAGAATATGTTTTCTGCCTGCAGGTAACCCATGGACTGGTTGATGAATTAGCATCATGTACGAATAATCACACCTCAGTATGCTCAGTGCAATTATAGAAGTGTAAGGAAAAATTGTGGTAAAGATTAGGAGCATTTAACCTTCTCTCAGAATTCAGGAAAGGCTTTTATAAAGAGATGGTTAAAATAAGATTTTTTTCACTAGTATAGTGGTGAGTAAAAAAATAATAGGCCGGGCATGGTAGCTCACGCCTGTAATCCTACCACTTTGGGAGGCCGAGGCAAAAGGATCACCTGAGGTCAGGAGTTCAAGACCAGCCTGGCAAACATGGTGAAACCCTGTCTCTACTACAAATACAAAAAAATTAGCTGGGTGTCAAGTGCCTGTAATACCAGCTACTCCGGAGGCTGAGGTAGAATTGCTAGAACCCTGAGGGCGGAAGTTACAGTGAGCCGAGATTGTGCCACTGCACTCCAGCCTGGGTGACAGAGTGAGACTATGTCTCAAAAATAATAATCATAACAACAATAAAGAAAATAACATTTGAGGACTGTGAGGACAATCACCAAGGGAACAAAGTGGAAATGTGGATGGAAGTGTGGGCATTTCATACAAGGAAGAAAGAATTATAGGCGTTTTTATATAGTGTGCATGGAATTGTAAAACAGCAGAGCATGTTTAGGGAATTTCAAGGGGTGTAGTATAGAAAATACTTATTCATAGTATATTCATCCCAGCACTAGGAACATTTTAGATATTTAATAAATTGCAACTGTGAGTATTAAAGGTATTTTCAGCCAGGCACAGTGGCTCACACCTGTAATCCCATTTGGGAGGCCAAGGTGGGTGGATCACCTGAGATCAGGAGTTCGAGACCTGCCTGGCCAACATGGCAAAACCCCGTCTCTACTAAAAATACAAAAATTAGCCGGGCATGGTAATGCATGCCTGTAATCCCAGCTACTACTTGGGAGGCTGAGGTGGGAGAATCCCTTGCACTGGGGAGGCGGAGGTCAAAGTGAGCCGAGATGGGGCCACTGCACTCCCGCCTGGGCAACAGCAAGACTCCATCTCAAAAAAAAAGTTATTTAAAAAATTGTTAAAGACGTTTTTCTGAAAAAATAGAGAGTTGCTACAGTCATAAAAACCAAACTACTTACACAATTGACTATGAGGGCTCACTGCTAAAGGTGATGAGGGTAAGCGAGGGTTCTTTATACTCTCTAATTTTCTATATGTTTGAAACTTTTAATAATATAAAGTTTCAAAGAAAGTACTTGCCAAAGTTGTGTGTTTAAAATATGAGATCTATAATACTGGGTTCCTGCTCCTAAAACCATATAATCCAGTTGGTATCACAAGAGAAGCAAATGAAAAAGCATATGAGAAAGTGTCCAAATCAAGAAAAGAAGAAAGGAGAGGTCCCTATAGACTCTAGCAATTTATAAAATTTGTATGAGAAGTGTAAAACTTAAAAAGGTAGGTAAGAATTAAATAGCAGGAAAGAAATTGCTTTGGGAATGGTAAAGAATGAGGAAAGAGCAAGACCAGTGGTTCTTAATTGGGAGCAATTTTGCCCCCCAGGGGACATTTGGGACTATCTGGAGATACTTTATGTTGTCATAAATGGATTAGGGGGATGCTACTGGTATCTCAGGGGTAGACGACAGGGATGCTTCTAAATATCCTACAATGCACAGATCAGCACCCCACAACAAAGAATAATCTGACCAAAAAGTCAACAGTGTGGCCATTGAGAAATCCTGAGCTAGATGCATAGACTATATTTGGCAGGTGGGTTATTCCTGAAGTCTACAGCTTCAAGAGACTCATAAACCCCTTTTCAAATGTAGGCTAAGTTTTGGACCTCCTCTGGGGAAATGGTCCACAGCTTTTATCTGATTCTTTAACCTGATTCTTTAATCGGATTCTCCAAAAGAAGCTGAAGAACCAGAAAACCAAGGGGTCAGGGGCCTTGGCTGAAACAGAGGATTATTTTACTCAGAAAATTATTAAGTGGCAAGGCTGGGCCTGTTTGCTGAAGCCAGATTATAGTGAAACTTGAAAATCAGGCAGAGATAGTTGGACATCAACCTGAGGTCTCTGTGGAGGCACAGAGGCAAAGACCTATTAGGAAGATATGGCAGGACAAAAGCTGTGTCACAATGTGAGTTGTCTTGAAGTGGCTTCTCTACTTCAGGTACCCGCATTCCCTTCAATCAGGCTGTAAAACTTAGTATTCTTACTGAGTGGGCTAAATTATATCCAGTCAGTCACCAATCCATATTAGTTTTTTTCTCAAAAATATATTTTAGTCTTTCCTTCTTATCTGTCAACACTCTATTCTAGGCGCAGCTCATCTCACTCTTGGACAACTGCAAAACCTTCCTTCAAGTCCTTGGCTTATGCATCTTTGCAAACAGATCACTAGATATACTTCCTGGCATATGGCAGGCATTCAGTAAGGTACACTCTTAAGTGAGGGTGGGAGAAGAAGGTCATAGATTCCTTCCAAATTACAGTCAAAACAAATTATAAAGTGATCTCTCATTAGTCCCATTATGGGGAGCATGCCTTAACCACGTTCCTAATGAGGCCCCAGTATGACTGCAGACTGTTTGGGGATGGGCGTGGCACATGGGTGTGAAGCAGAAGTGGTGCTTCCCAGCAAGGGTTGGGATAAATCCAACAAGCTGTTTCTGAGGGGCTGTGTCCCCCACCTTCCCTGCAGCAATCACGAATAATCAGTCTGAGAAAGAGGATATGAGAGTTTGTTTGAAGTCTACAAACCTATTATTTGCCGATTCCAAACTCATTTTTTACCAGACTATCCTCAGGCTAAATTTCCTTAAATACCAAATTTCTATTATCACTATTCACACTTAAATTCTCAATACGTCCCAACTCGAAATCTAAATTGTGCAGCTGATTTTTCTTAAAAGTGAACCTGCCCTACCAATGCATCTAGCTTATTTTCCAGGAATCTCTTTTCCAACAATAATACTGTGAAACCTCCACTCTCCTCTCCAGTAACCCTCCTCTGTTCCTCACAGGGATTTCCTCACTGTCACAGAAACCAAAGAAGCTTATTAATTACCTACACTTACACCTTCCCTTGTAACTCTAAACGCTCTTCTTCCCTCCTTCTCCGCACATGGTCACTACTGTCCAGGTTAGTTTCTGACCATTTGGACGCTTTCTGTTTATTGAGTGTCACCCATCCCAGCCCACCCACACTCAGAATGAAAGTGAGCACCCAGTCTCTATATGGGTAGCCCCAACCTCTTCAGCTCAAAGGTGACAGAGAAGGCACCCTAACCCTGTCCTTCATGATTACCTCATGAAGTTTAATTTGAATTTATTATTTTTTTTAATTTTAGGTTCAGGGGTACATGTGAAGGTTGGTTATATGAGTAAACTCATATTTGTTTAAAGTCCATATTGTGACTCCCAAGTACTCGTGAGTTTGCTTGCTGTATATATGTTTTGTGGTCCACTGGAAACCTTGTTAAAGGTTTTTTTCTGAAAAATAAATAGAGAGTTACTACAAATGTAAAACCCAAAGTATTTACAAGATTGTCTGTGAGTTGCTAAACTGTTGAAGCTGGTGAAAGGTATGCGAGGGTTCACTACACTTTGTACTTTTGTATATGTTAGAAACTTTTAATAATATAAAGTTTATATTCAATAATATTGAATATATTATTGAAACCTGGAAAGCAAAAGCAACTGAAGCTTTCATGGCGATATAAAAAAGTTAATATAAACTAGGGGAGGGACAGCGGGGGGGGGGGGACTTGGGGAGGGATAACACTGGGAGAAATGTCAGCTATAGGTGATGGGGAGGAAGGCAGCAAACCACATTGCCATGTACGCAATGTAGTTTGCTGCCTATGCAACAATCTTGCATGTTCTTCACATGTACCCCAAAACCTAAAACGCAATAAATATATATATATATATAAAAAGAAAAAAAATATATAAATATCTAGTGTTCAATTTGGTCAGTAAATAAATACATGAGGGTGAGAGAAATCGCTAAAAAAAATCTCCGCAGAATCCAACAATCTCTGAAGCCTTTAACACCTGAAAATCTAAAGAAGCCCCTCAAAGCAACTGGACCCCTACCATTCTTCCCCAGTTATTCAAAAAGATTCAGCCTCACCCAGGTGTAGCCCGCTCTACAAAGGCCGCCTCGGGGAATCCCAGCCCCTCCTGACGGGGCGGGCAGTTCTCTCCGACCCCACCCCTTCCAAGAACGCAGCCCTGTGATTGGCCAAGACGCGTGCCAGAGCGGCCCAGTTGCGGAAGAGCAGCTGTTTCCGCGTCCGTTGGTGTGCAAGAGAAACATGGCGGATCGGCTCACGCAGCTGCAAGACGCGGTGAATTCGGTGAGGAATTTCATTCGATTAACCTCTGTCCTTCTGTTTCCTGAGGTAAAACAAGGGAGGAAAGGGGCCCAAAAGGCAAAACTTGGAAGTGGGGACCTAACTGAGAGACGGCTTCGGCATAAAGCGCTCTCTCGGGAGGCGCCACCGCGAACTTGGAGGTTTGAGGCCGGCTGCCGTGCCAGGGAGCAGCCTCTTTCGGCTGAGGATACCGAGACCGGGAAGGTAGCTCTTGTCCGGGTCAGACCGCCGAGACTTGTGGGCTGCGCGGTCCTGTCGTGTTCCCTGAGGACAGTTTTATTATCAGTGGTGCTTAACGGAATCTCTTTCTTTTGGGGGTTGAGGGGAGAAGCAGAAGCTTTTTTCTTTCCTCATCAATTTTAATTCACCAAGGGAGGCCTCATGCTCTGGATGACTGGGTTTTTGTAATGAAATGTCAGCGCTTTCAGGTTGGTGCGGGAGCGAAGCTGAGGTGAGGTGAGAGATCTTTCATCTTAGCTCGTTCCTATGGGCCCAGAGTCTCCTTCCATCTCTTGTCTCTTGGTCACCCCTTAGAATACATCAGTTTGGGGACATCTTTATGATAGGAAATCTTCTAATCCTCGTATACCTTTCCGTTTGAGTCCTTTTTTTTTTTTTTTTCTTTTCTTTTTTTTCTTTGAGACCGTGTCTCGCTTGGTCGCCCGGGCTGGAGTTTAGTGGCGCGATCTTGGCTCACTGCAGCCTCAACCTCCCAGGTTCAAGCGGTTCTCCCGCCTCAGCCTCCCGAGTAGCAGGGATTACAGGCGCCCGCCACTACGCCTGGCTAATTTTTGTATTTTTAATGCAGACGAGGTTTCCCCATGTTGCCCAGGCTGGTCTCAAACTTCTGGCCTCAAGCGATCCTCCTGCCTTGGCCTCCCGAAGTGCTGGGATTACAGGTGTGAGCCACCACACCCGGCCCGTAAACACTTTTTTAATGTCTCCCCCAAATTCTATTCTATTAAAGGCCAAGTCTTGTGAGTAGCTCCCCAATTTTGTTCCTTCTGGTTATTTTTCCTCCGCAGTATTGCCTGAGTGGAAAGCAGATGCAAAGCCAAAGGATGCACATACAGTCATGGGCCCTTAATGAATGGGTTATGTAAACAGTAAATGCATGAACCAGTAACAAAGTCATTTAGTATCATTATCTAGTATTATGGACTCTACATAATTGTATGTGCTATACTTTCATACACTGGCAGTGTGGTAGCTTGGTTTACACCAGCATCACCACAAGCACTAAGTAATGCATTGCGCTACGGCGTTAGGACCGCTACGATGTCACTAGGCAGTTAGAATTTTCAGCTTTGTTCTAACCATAGGGGACTGACATAGTATATGCATCCTGTTGATCAAGACGTCATTATGCGGCAGTGGGTATACTTATTACCATTACAAATTACATAGTTTTCTGTTAAATAGTTTTTCATCGATAGTTATGTTTCTCATTGTCTAATTGTGATTTAATGTCCTAGATAAGGGGCTGGAGAGAAAACATGCTGCGAGGAAAACCTAGGTACCTGGTCTCCTTGCCAGCCGCCCCCCCCTCACCCCCCCACTGTAAGCTAATAACTTGGTATTTTTATTAATACGTCAGGCTTTGCACCCTTGAAGAGTGTGAATGTACTTGTGATAAACTGATATACTCTAAGTGATTAACAATAGTTTTTAAGGCTGAGAGGACCAGTCTCTAAATGTTGACTTCATCAAGATAAATTCTACTGGGCAGGGACTTGCCTGGGCTGCCAGCCAGCCAGCCTCCTTCGGGAAACTACTCCTTCGAGGTTTTACAAAATCAAATTGTAATGCTGGATAGAAATCTTATTTTAGGGAAAATTTTTCATATTCATACATGTCTTGTAACTAGAAGGATAGTAAGAACAGAGTGAATATGGCCTTAACTTTAGGTTAAGCATACTGATAATTGGATTTTGGAGAGAAGCATTTAGGATAACTAGTATGAGTGCCTGCTGTATATAAGCACTATCATGTTTACAAAGAGATACTCTTTCAGGAGGTTAAAAAATGTATATTCAGGAGACATTTAAGTGATGGAAAAACAGTTTGTGGTTAGGGAATTAACAATGAATTGAGTGTTTTCAACTGCAGGTTCTGAAGTAAATTGGAATATGGAGTGATATGAACCAAAATAGGGAGAATCTTCTTAAGCATTTATTCTAATCATAATTATTTGTATAACTTTTAACATTTGTTCTACTCTCTGAAAACTGTGAGTGCAGAAGCTATGTCTCGTTTACTATGTGTTTATATACAATACTTGTCATAGTTATTTTCCATAAATTTTTGTTGACTAAATGGATCTTAAAAGCTTTTGAAGAATGGAACAGATAACCACTGTGTTGAATATTTTTGTGTCTGCTCTGTTGCTCACAACAATCTTGTAATATGAGAATGTATCCAATTTAAAAATGAAAAATGCTACTTGAGTTAATAGAACTAGGATTAGGATCTAGGCTTGTATAGCAGCTGATCACTTATTGCTCCATTACAATTAGCAAAACCTGGGCAAAGCCATTTAGTCATGAGTGACTTTATGACTAGGCAAATATGAACGAGTAGTGGAAAACAAGTAAGAGGAAAAGAGAAAGATTTGTAGTATTAGTAGAATTTGAAGATCAAAGGAAAGTAATAATCTGTAGTTAGACTGGTTGACTTGGAGACTGTCGATACAAATTAAACAGAGGAAACAATTGCCTTTGAGTTCTGTCATTGAACAATGGCAGAGAAACCCAGTGGAAATGCTTATTAGAAATAGGAGGTTTGAGAGGTCAAGACTAGGTGAGAGAAATTGGTGGGGAGGATAGGCGTATTTAATTTGGAGATGATAAGGAATTGCTGTTCTCAATCTTTAAAAGTACTTAAGGAGTACGTTTAGAGCACAAGAGTTTAAAAATTGAGTCTTGAACAAATATGTTTCTGATTACTTAAGGTGCTTTTCTGAGCAGTCTTTTCCCCACTATTTCTTTATGCTTGTAACTACTCCAGTTTCAGAAAAGGAATTATATACTTTGTACATGAGTAATAAATTTTCATTAGACGTGATGCCATACGTAGATATTTGCAAGTCAAATTTCTATCACTGTTCTTTTCCGTCACTGTTCCCCAAAAGTCTTTACTTTTGGCTTATAATAAATATTGGCTAATGTTCTCTTATCATTTTACTATCAGAAGAAAAGAAATATTATTTTTATTTCAACTGTTTCAACTAGATTGATACCACACTTAGTTTCTTTGCAGAAGTAAAATGTTTAATTAACGTTAATAATAACTGGCTTAATTTATCAGCAATTATTCCTTTCTGTTTTATTCCCTTGCTCAGAGATTATTATTACAGAAACTTATTGTTGTTGCTGTTGTCAATAAAGTCCTTAAAATTGATAAGTCTTTCCTAACCTTGACATGTTTTCTTTGGCCTAAGCTTGCAGATCAGTTTTGTAATGCCATTGGAGTATTGCAGCAGTGTGGTCCTCCTGCATCTTTTAGTAATATTCAGACAGCAATTAACAAAGACCAGCCAGCTAATCCTACAGAAGGTAAACAGGTTTTCTTAGCTTCTCTTTGTTTGACTGTCACGTTTATTGTAATCCTTTAAAATTAGATTTATTGAGCAATTCAGCTTATTTTGTTTCTAAAAATATTATTGAGGATATTACAAATTTTGTCATAAAAAATTTATAGTCCACATAAAATCTCATAATTGTGGTTCCTGTCAGTTAATAGATTGTTAGTCCTTTAGAGGAGAATTTGTATTAATTTAGCTGAATGAGGGACCTTAACAAGGAAGGCATCCCATTTATAAATTTATTTTTTAAGTGACCACTATATTGTCATAATAAATGAAATTACATACTTTATGCTTAATTCCCAATTTGAGCTAAATGTATAATAGGATTGGTGTATATTTTAATCATTAGAATCCTAGTGCAGAAAAAGCTATGTGAAGTTTCCAGTTTCACTAACTTAAAATTTGCTTCTGAAAACTTGAGGTTTTCTAATAACCTAATCTAGCATTATCTTTCTCTAGAGTATGCCCAGCTTTTTGCAGCGCTGATTGCACGAACAGCAAAAGACATTGATGTTTTGATAGATTCCCTACCCAGTGAAGAGTCTACAGCTGCTTTACAGGTAAGTCTTTATTCCTTTGAGAATTTTACCAGTAGTAGAGAATTTTGAATTAAAGGAGCTAGGTTTAATACCTTTTGTCTGTGTCCATTTGTGCTGCTGTAACAGAATACCTGAGACAGTAATTTATAAAGAACAGAAGTTTATTTTCTCACAGTTTCTGTAGGCTGGGAGGTCCAACATCAAGACATTTATTACTCATTTTGCGTGAGTAATAAATTTTTATTTATCATGGTGCTATGTTGAGGGCCTTCTTTCTATTTCCTCACATGGCAGAAGGACAAAAGAGCAAGAGCTCCCTCTTCAACCTCAAGCCATTTTATAAGGGCACTAATTCTATGAGAGCTTTGCCTTCATGACTTAATATCCTCTTAAAGGCCCTTCGCTTCTTAATAACATCACATTGGGGATTAGATTTTAATGTATGAATTTTGGAGGGGACACATTCAAATCATAGCACCTTTTATAATATTCAATTTTCCATTATAAGGAAACCTCTTATTTTCCTCAATTGTGTCTCTTTTCCTAGTGAAGAATGAGAGGAGGGTGGCATTCTAGATGTAGGTTAGAACAATGGTGCCCAAATGTAGTGTGGAAGGGAGTCACTTACAGATATCTAGAGATTTCTAATTGAAAATTCATTCTTTTTAATGATTCACATGAGGAAAATTCTTAGAAGTTATCTGATTTTTAGAATTTCTTTGCTGAAAAATACATCACAATGATTGCAAAGTCATCCAGATTTAAAAATAAGTACCTCTGCGACTGCTTCTCTCGTTAACTCTAAAGATTTCAAAATTTCTGTCTTATAAAGGCTGCTAGCTTATATAAGCTAGAAGAAGAAAACCATGAAGCTGCTACATGCCTGGAAGATGTTGTTTATCGAGGAGACATGCTTCTGGAAAAGATACAAAGTGCGCTTGCTGATATTGCACAGTCACAGCTGAAGACAAGAAGTGGTACCCATAGCCAGTCTCTTCCAGACTCATAGCACCAGTGGATACCATGTGGCTGAGAAAAGAACTATTTCAGTGCCATTAAGAATTCTGCATCAGACTTAGATAACAAGCCTTACCAACAGTTATAGAAACATTCAACACTATGACACATGTTCCCTTTTTAGCTATTTTTAAGTCTTCTATTTTCACTCTTGATAAATAAGCATATAAAAATCATGATTCAACCAGCTTTAAACCATCATACCATCATTTTTTAACTGAAATTATTAAGGCAGATAATGCATTAATAAACATAAGTAAACATATATAAAATTCTATTGTGACATGATTTATGTCTTTATTTTGTCGTATTGGCCAGTACTTTTACAAATCAAAACATTTCTCAAGCCAGAGAAGAAGGTAGTAAGAACAGACATAAGGGACATTTTAGTTTAGGCCAGCGTCCTGCCTCTTAGAGGTGGCATTATGTACATTTGAGCTTTGAGCAAGAAAGTTTTGGAAATTGTATTGCTTTTAAATAGATTTAGCATGGCTGAATAAGTAAGTCAGATTTATTCAAATGTTTCTTATTTCAGAACTTCATAGCTGTTCTAGTTCATCTACACATTTATTTCACCAAGAAATCTTCTGTCAAGAGAATTTTCATGCTACTGTGAAAGAATTCACCTTGTATTTTTTAGCCTTCTCCTCAATTTGCTTGTCATCACAGTGAAGTATGTTTGTTTGTTTGTTTTGAGACAGAGTTTCGCTCGTTACCCAGGCTGGAGTGCAATGGCACGATCTCAGCTCACTGCAACCTCAGCCTCCTGGGTTCAAGCAATTCTCCTGCCTCAGCCTCCCGAGTAGCTGGGACTACAGGCGTGCGCCACAATGCCCAGCTAATTTTTGTATTTTTAGTAGAGATAGGGTTTCACCATGTTGACCAGGATGGTCTCGATTTCTTGACTTCGTGATCCACCCGCCTCGGCCTCCCAAAGTGCTGGGATTACAGGCATGAGCCACTGCGCCTGGCCCTTGAAGTATGTTTTTTGAATCATCAGTTCTTTCTCATTCTCTTTATTTATCTAAAGTTTCTTTCTTTTGCCCTTTATTAACCTCTCAACTTTTATTGCTGTATTCTAGTCAGACCAGAACATACTTTCTATACATCAGTTACTAGGCTCCATTTCACCTCAGTTTATTATTGCTAACATTTGTGTCAGCATTTTCAACTATGGTTACTCATCCAACCCTTGGATCTCTTTTAGTCTAGTGATTTTCTCCACTGGAAAGGTGGAATTGAAATGTGTTCCACATTTTAACGGGCCATCTCCTTGGGCTGTATTGTTCAGAATATCCTGAGCTACATTTGCTGCAATCTTGCTATTCAGAGTTTAAGTTTCAGGAGAAAACAAAAATAGAACACTGCTTGTTATTTTTCTCATAATCAAGCTTTTCCACAGTTCTTGAAAAGTACTGTGTTTCAAATTTCAGGAACACCAGCGTTAGCTATAAAATTTGTAGCAATTTATTGGCTAGTCATAGAAATTTTTTGAACTTTTAGCTGTATTTTCGTTGATGTTTATTAAAAACATTTTGCTATCCCAGACATTGTACATGAATCTACTCTTCATTATAGTTTTTGGAGGAGAGAAGATTTGATCAGAAAACTGATTTTCAAAGTACTTAAGTGTTATAAAGGAGTCAAGAAGGTACAAATAGAAAATGTCAAGACATTTTTCAAATGAAGGAAAACTAATAGGATTTATCACTAGTAAACCTGCTCTAAAAGAATTGTCAAGGGAACCTTTTTAGAAAGAAGGGAAATTATAGCAGAAGGAAACTTAGAATGGCAGGAATTAAGAAGGCTCAATGTATAGGGTGAATATAATAGACTTCTCGAGGTTTTAAAAATTACATTTGGTAATTGAAAGAAAAAAAACACTTTTATACGATTCTCTAGAGAATATGTACATAGTTTTTGTTGTTTGTTTTTTTAAGGTGAAGTCTCTGTCACCCAAGCTGAAGTGCAGTGCTGTGATCATGGCTCACTGCAGCTTCAACCTGGGCTCAGGTGATCCTCCCACTTCTGCCTCTTCAGTAACTGGGACTACAGGGATGTACCACCATGTCCAGCTAATTTTTTTTTTTTTAAGAGATGGGGTCTCATTATGTTGCCCAGGCTAATGTCAAACTCCTGGCCTCAAGTGATCCTCCTGCCTGGCCTCCTGAGGTGCTAGGTTTACAGGCATGAGCCGCCTCACCAGGCCTGCACAGGTAATTAAGTCACCTGTATAATAAAGGCAAGAGTAAAGGAACATTGTGGTAAGATTTTTACCTTCAACTTTAAATGGTAAGATACTGATACTGTACAGTAGAATGTAAGAAGTATTGGTATCATCCCTAGAGCAACACAGATTTTTTTCCCTAAAAAACTACACAAATTATTTTCAAAAACATCAATGAATTAAGGTAGAATACTAAAAAAGATTTAGGTAACTCAGGAATGAGAAATAGAATAAATAAAATAGTAACCCTATATTTTATTAATACATTGATAATTAAATGTCAATGATCTAAGCTGATTTAAATCTCAAAACTGGGTAAGAAACTGTGGCTCTTATAATGAAAGACCTTTATTCATTAGACCTACAATTTGTTTTTTTCATATGTAAATTAAGAAGAATTTAATATCCTGCTTCTCTATTTCAGTTCTAGGGGCACCAGATCAGTTAACTAGCCCTAAAGATGTCTGTAAGTGAAACCATTTTGATTACTACTTGCTCTGCTGTCAATTATGGTAACCAATCTCTCTTTGTTTCTGGATGCTAAATCCTTCCACTTGTGCCTTAACCATCCTAACTCCCATAATCTCCATTGAATTTAAGGAGCCAGTTTCTTTTTTTTGAGATAGAGTTTTGCTCTTGCCCAGGCTGGAGTGCAGTGGTGTGATCTTGGCTCACCGCAACCCCTGCCTCCTGGGTTCAAGCGATTCTCCTGCCTCAGCCTCCCGAGTAGCTGGGATTACAGGTATGCACCACCACGCCCAGCTAATTTTGTATTTTAAGTAGAGATGGGGTTCTCCATGTTGGTCAGGCTGATCTCGAACTCTCGACCTCAGGTGATCTGCCCGCCTCAGCCTCCCAAACTGCTGGGATTACAAGCATGAGCCACCATGCCCAGGAATCAGTTTCAATGGGAGTATCCTTTACTATCATTCTTGACCTATGATAATAGCAAGTAGAGCCTTTCAAGAATGATAGTATCTCCCCTCACCAATGATTTTTTTAAAAAGCCTTAATGAAGAGAGTGTCCTCTGGATCCTTCCAGAGAAGATAGGATGTGAGTAAGTTATGTATAATAATTTCACCCCAGAATTTCTGTGTCTTTGATATTCTCTGTAAACCAAGGAAGGATACTCTGACATTTCACTTTGATTTAATGTAAGTAAACCTTGTGTCTAGGCATTAGTTAACAAACAAATGACTACAAGTGAGAAGTAACTTGTACCATAGACTATCAATTACCTTGGGAATGGGAACATTATTGCCTTTTAATCCAGTCAGAGAAGAAATTCCAGAAGATTCTGTGTCTGCTGCCTCTTCTGGTAGTAAAAGGTGTCAATATGAGGTAGACTCAATGGAATGTAGCCATGAAAAAAAATGCTACTACAAACATTACAGGAATAAGGGATTTGATCAAGGAATTAGCATTTACACAAAATATAGGAGGAGTTAGGGAAGTGAAAGAATAAAATGAGAGAGAGGATCAAAAAAACTTCACTAACCACATCACCCTAAAGACCTTATTGCCAAACAAGGTTGTTGTAGTGCCAGTTAAGTCCAGGTCAGCCAAGGGGTGCACACCCCTTGGCCCCACTTGGAAAGCTGTGTGGCTATGACTGTCGGATTAGGGGGTTTTCAAAGCCAAAATAGATTTATCAGCAATGATCTTCCTGCCTGGTACCCACCTTTGAGAGGACCAAAAACAATGGATGGATGTGTCTTGCATCTCCTGCCTCTTTGTTCTTTTACACATATCTAAGTTGTTTAAGGGAGAAAAGCCCTTAGGATGAAGCCATATTCTCTCTATTCCTGAAGGACCACACACCCTAACCCCCTGTTGAAATTTCTGGACGCCTATGGGAAAAGCTTCATGGTTTCATTGAATACAGGTGCCTAAGTTACTATTATAACTGGTCCGTAAGGAGAAGAGGCACCTGAATTCAACTTGGGGGCTGGGCAAGATAACCAGTGAGGTGGGGAGATAAATATAACTTGGTAGCTAAGACCCTTCAGGTTGACTTGATGCACTGTGATCACAGCTTCTACTTCAGATGTGTTACTGGAGTAGATATCCTTACACTTACAATTCTCCTACACACAAATGCCAGTGAGGATAGTCCCTTTGAGGATATGGTAAATGTCGAGAGGTTAGCATGACATGTAAAACACTCGCCAACCTGTCTCCCTGTCTCCTACTTATAGGGTACTTGGCCACTGACCACAGTATTAACATTTACTTGAGCCCTGTGCTCCTGGAAAACAGTGACAGTTAAGAAATCCCTCCCTCGGCTGGGCGCGGTGGCTCATGCCTGTAATCTCGGCACTTTGGGAGGCCAAGGTGGGCGGATCACAAGGTCAAGAGATCAAGACCATCCTGGCCAACATAGTGAAACTCCGTCACTACTAAAAAATACAAAAATTAGCTGGGCGTGGTGGCATGTACCTGTAGTCCCAGCTACTTTGAGGCAGGAAATTCGCTTAAAAACCCAGGAGGCAGAGGTTGCAGTGAGCCAAGATCATGAGATCATGCCACTGCACTCTAGCCTGGAGATAGAGCAAGACTCCGTCCCAAAAAAAAAAAAAAAAAAAAAAAAAAAAGAGAGAGAGAGAAAAGAAATCCCTCCCTCTTGTTGCGTTTCCAGAAATGGCTTATTGCAAAGAACCACCAGAACTGTGAATAATCCCTTTCTTTACCTATGATAAAGCCAGACTCTGACCCTCCAAATTCCATTCTTTGCCTCAAAGTACTTAGTTGAACTATTTGTCCCTATAGACTAATCTGGACAAAATGCCTTTTAACTTGACCCAATTTTATGCTTCTCCCTTCCCCATAGGCCACTGGACTTTGATTCACTCTAAGCCTAGGCCAGCACTGGACTGTGGAATAGTCCCTCCCTAACTACCCCTCCTGAAAATTGATAAGCCACTCAGAAGGACATTCCATGCTCAACCGTCCCATTAATGTCACCTGCTCCTCTCCTCCACACTAGTTTTTTCTAGGCCTGTTTATTCATTCCTGTAAGAGAAAAAGAGAAAAGCCCATTGCTGTCTGATCTTTGAGATGATTGCAGATCTTACCTTTGAAGCATTCTCCTTATTGCAATAGTTTCCCTGACCCTATTGAAATAGTTCCTCTCTCCCTGTTTGTATTCATCCATTCGGGCTGCTATAGATACCAAAATACCATAAGCCAATAGCTTATAGACAGCAGAAATTTATTTCCCACAGTTCCGAAGCCTGGGAAGTCAAAGATCAAAGTGCTGGCAGACCTGGTGTCTGATGAGGTGAGGATCCACTTCTAGTTTGTAGATGGCACCTTCTCACTGTCCTCACATGGTAGAAAAAGCAAGGGAAACTCTTGGGGCTCTTTAGAGGTACTAATCCCAATCACGAGGCCTTCACCTTCTTGACCTAGTCACCTTTCAAAGACTCAACTCCCTAATACCATCATCATTCACATGTTAGTATTTCAGCATACAAATTTGCAGGGGATGGAGGGACACAACAATTCAGACCATAATGCTACTTTAATCATTTCAAATAGAGTCATTCTGTACCTAGCCTGGATTTTTATTTGTTTTACTTGACCCCATTCACTTGGGTAAGAAAAAAATCTCATGGATTCTCATTGATAGTCCCAAGGGTAAGGCTGGGGCAGAGAGCAGAGACATTGATTTACTGTGAGGTAAGAAATCTGGGGATTTTTCAGCAAGATGCCCAAATAGGAACAGCTCTGGTGCACAGCTCCCAGCTAGAGTGATGCAGAAGATGGGTGATCTCTGCATTTCTAACAGAGGTACCTTGTTCATCTCATTGAGACTGGTTAGACAGTGGGTGCAGCCCAAGGAGGGCAAATCAAAGCAGGATGGGGTGTTGCCTCACCTGGGAAGCACAAGGGGCCGGAGGACCCCCTCTTCTAGACAAGGGAAGCCATTAGGGACTTTTCCCGGCACTCTGGCTCAGATACTGTGCTTTTTTCACCATCTTCACAACCTGCAGACCAGGAGGTTCCTTCCAGTGCTTACACCACCAATGCCCTTGGTTTCCAGCACAAAACTGGGTGGTCATTCGGGAAGACACTGAGCTAGCTGCAGCAGTTTTGTTTTGTTTTGTTTTTCATAATCCAGTGGCGCCTGGAATGCCAGAGTCACAGAGCCACTCATTCCCCTGAAAAAGGGGGCTAAAGCCAGGGAACCAAGTGATCTGGCTCGGTGGGTCCCACCTCCACGAAGACTAGCAAGCTAAGATCCACTGGCTTGAAATTCTTGCAGCCAGCACAGCATCTGAGTTCGACCTGAGATATTCAAGCTTGGTGGGGGAACAGGCGTCCACTATTGCTGAGGCTAGGATAGGCAGTTTTAACCTCACCTGTGTAAACAAAGTAGCCAGGAAGTTTACACAGTGACCGGGTGAAGGGCATGGCAGCTCAGCAAGGACAGTTCAGGCAGACTATGTCACTAAATTTCCTATTTGATGGGCAGAGCATCTCTGAAAGAAGGCAGCAGCCTGTCAGGGACTTATAAATAAAACCTCCACCTTCCTGGGACAGAGCACCTGGGAAAAGGGGCAGTTGTAGGTACGGCTTTAGCAGACTTAAACATCCCTGCCCATCAGCTCTGAAGGGAGCAATGGATTTCCCAGCACAGTGTTTGAGCTCCGATAAGGAACAGACTGCCTCCACAAGTGGCTCCCTGACCCCTGTGTATCCTGACTGGGACACACCTCCCAGCAGGGGCTGACAGACACCTCATAAAGGAGAGCTCTGGCTGGAATCTAGTGGGTACCCTTCAGGGACGAAGCTACCAGAGGAAGGAACAGGCAGCAATATCTGCTGTTCTGCAGCCCCTGCAGGTGATTCCCAGGTAAGCAGGGTCTGGAGCATACCTCCAGTAGACCTGCAGCAGAGGGGCCTATCAGAAGGAAAACTAACAAACAGAAAGAAATAGTTTCAACATCAACAGAAAGGACATCCACTTAGAGACCCCATCCAAAGGTCACCAACTTCAAAGACCAAAGGTAGATAAATCCATGAAAATGGGAAGAAACCAGTGTGAAAAGGCTGAAAACTCCAAAAACCAGAACTCTTCTTCACCAACGGGTCACAACTCCTCACCAGCAAGAGAACAAAACTGGTTGGAGAATGAGTTTGGCGAATTGACGGAAACAGGTTTCAGAGGGTGGGTAATAAAATTCTCTGAGCTAAAGGAGCATGTTCTAACCCAATGCAAGGAAACCTTGAAAAAAGGTTAGATGAAACGCTAACTAGAATAACCAGCGTAGAGTAGAACATAAACAACTTGATGGAGCTGGAAAACACAGCACAAGAACTTAATGAAGCATATACAAGTTTCAATAGCTGAATCAATCAAGCAGAATAAAGGAAATAAAAGATTGAAGATCAACTCAATGAAATAAGAAAGCAATGGCAACAAAACCAAAATAGACAAATGAGATCTAATTAAACTAAAGAGCTTCAGCACAGCCAAAGAAACTATGATCAGAGCGAACAGGCAACCAACAGAATGGGAAAAAATTTTTTCAATCTACACGTCTGACAAAGGACTGATATTCAGAATCTACAAAGAAGTGAAACAAATTTACAAGAAAAAACCCCATCAAAAAGTGGGCAAGATATGAACAAATACTTCTGAAAAGAAGACATTTATGCAGCTAACAAACATATGAAGAAAAGCTCATAATCACTGATCATTAGAGAAATGCAAATCAAAGCCACATTGAGATACCATTTCACGCCAGTTAGAATGGCGATCATTAAAAAATCAAGAGACAACAGATACTGGAGAGGATGTGGAGAAATAGAAATGATTTTGTACTGTTGGTGGGAGTGTAAATTAGTTCCACCATTGTGGAAGACAGTGTGGTGATTCCTCAAGGATCTAGAAATAGAAATAACATTTGGCCCAGCAATCCCATTACTAGATATATACCCAAAGGATTATAAATCATTCTATTATAAAGACACAGGCACACGTATGTTTATTGCAGCACTGTTCACAATAGCAGGCTGTACAGGAAGCACAGTGCTAATATGTGCTTGGCGTCTGGGGAGGCCTCAGGAAACTTACAACCATGTCAGAATGTGAAGGGGGAGCAGTCATGTCACATGGCCAGAGCAGGAGCAAGAGAATGAATGGGAGGTGCTTTTAAACCACTAGATCTCACAAGAACTCACTCACTATTGTGATGACAGTACCAAGAGGATGGTGCTAAGCCATTCATGACTGCCCCCATGACTCAATCACCTCTGACCATGGCCTACCTCCAACATTGGGGATTTTTTTATGAGATTTGGGTGGGGATAGACATCCGAAGTATATCAGGTGTGTATCCTGGGCAGAGGTGGGTAGGTGGGGGGGTGGTATTTATCTTGCAAAGCAGAGGACTTGGCATCGTCTTCCAGGAAATGGGTAGAGCTAACCTTTAAGGGAGGAAGAGGAGAAGGCTGCTTGTGCCAGCCCAGAGGAATCACTGGAATTGCAATTCAAGATTTTCAGTGTATTAACTAAGAGGACCCATTCCAAGTCTTAGGATCACAGTCCTTCCCACCAATGCCCTCCCTGGCCTTGATGAAGCCAACTTGCCTGAGTTGAGAATCATATATTTCTAGAGCTCGTTCACCACTCTTGAAATTAAAGGTGAATCTGATCCTCAGCATTTTCTGCCTTTAGGCTATGAGAGATGAGCGTCTGCTGCCAAAGAGGCCTTCTAGCTTTCATACTTTGCTTTCAATTGGTTAATACCCATAGCCTCCCCCCCCGCCAAAGTATTAATTGATAGCATTTAGTAACCATCATATTCCAGTACTTTTTTTGTTTGTTTGCAGATTTATTAAAGTTTAATTGATGACAAACTACATATGAGTTTGTGTGTGTGTGTGTGTGTGTGTGTGTGTGTGTCTGTGTGTGTAGTGCACAATTTGCTAAGTTTTTGTTTGTTTGTTTTTGAGACAGGGAGGGTCTTGCTCTGCCACCCAGGCTGGACTGCAGTGGCACAATCATAGCTCAATGCAACCTCAACTTTCCACATATGGTAAGTTTTGACATACATCTATGAAACCATTATCAAGATCAAGCCAACAAACATTTCATCAACCCCAATAGCTTCCTCCTGCCACTTTTAAATTTATCCTTCCTTCTACCCCCAGCCCCTGGTAACTCCTGATTTGCTTTCTGATAGGTTAGTTTGCATTTTCTGGAATTTTATATAAATGGAATCATACATCATATATTCTTTTTTTACGGGGATGTCTGGCTACTTTCAGTAAGTGTGATGATCTTGAGATTTATATATGTCGTTAGTGTATCAATCTTTTTATTGTTGAATAATATATTGCATTTAATAGATCAACCAAATGTGTTTATCCGTTCACCTATTGATGGACATTTGGACTATTTCCAGATTTGGGCTATAATGAATAAAGCTGCTATGAATATCCATTTACAAGTCTTTGTGTAGACATATTCCCATATTTCTTGAGTAATTATGTAGGAGTGGAATGGCTGAGATATTTGGAAAATGTATTTTAAGTTTTCAAGAAAGTACCAATCTATTTTCCAAAGTCATTGTACCCTTTTGCATTCTCATCAACAGTGTATGAGAGTTCCAGCTTCACCAGCACTGGGCAAAGTCTTTTAACTTTAGCCATTTTAGTGGGTGTATAGTGGTAACTCATTGTATTTTTTCATTTCATTTTAAAATTGAGGTATAATTGACATGCAGTGAACTATACCTACTTAAACTGTACAATTTGATGAGTTTGACATATGTATATACCAATGAAACCAACACAATCAAGATAACAAATATATTTATCACCCCCAAAAGTTTCCTCATGCCCCTATGAAATTCTATCTTTTCTCCCCTCCTTGCTTCTGCTACCCTACCCTGGACAACCACTAATCTTCCTTCTGTCATTATAGATTAGTTTGTATTTTCTACAGTTTTATATAAATAGAATCTATAGTATGTACTTTATATATAGCAATAGGTCATACCTTTTTGTTACTTAGATCTTTGTTACTAAGACATGTTTCACTGTATGGCCAAAGCATTATCAGTTCACCTGTTGACAGACATTTGGCTTGTTTCTAATTTTTGCTCAACACAAATAAAGTGGCTAAGAACATTTACATACAAGTATTTGCATGGACTTAAGCTTTAATTTCTCTTAGGTAAATACCTAGGAGTAGAATGGTAGTATAATAGGTATATATAATATTTAACTTTTTTTTATAACACTGCAAAACCCTTTCATAGTGGTTGTATGGAAATAAAAACGAGAAACAAAATAAATGTATATACAAAAACACATTTAATGTATCACTTTCAGGAAAAGGAAACGCTTTACAATGAGTGAGAAAATCTATACCCGCATTTTGAAGACCAGGATAAAAGGCATTTTGACAACAGATGTTTGGAAATCTTTCCATCATTATAAGAGTTTGTTGCCAAAAATGATGTATGTCCATCTATAAAACTCTTCTACCTGAAGATTATCTGCTCCATTTTTAAATCTTTCAGAAAGTTAGTTTTGAACCTATTGATGGAAATGTGAAAACTTTGATTACTCCCAAGAATAATTTATTTACATCAAAGAAGATATACATTTATTACTTAAACAAAAACCTCCCATTTTTGTTCTTCTTTCTTTTTTAGTTTTCTTTTTATAAATGGACAAATAATAATTGTACATCTTCATGGGGTACATAATGATGTTTCAATACATACAATGTATAGTGATTAGATCAGGGTAATTAACATATCTTTTTAATTGGTGAATGGACTGAAAAATTGATACTCTGATTTAGAAAGTGAAGCTAACCCTTTCATTTGAATCCATACTTCTCTGCAGGATCTTTTTCACCTTTGAGGGCCATCAACGCCAAATGTTGTAGTGAACTAAACTTATAACCAGACCATCATATCATTTTATCTCATAAAATGAAGCAAGTATTCCTGTCATTTCAAGGAACACAACTGAATAGTATTGTTTGCCAGTAATAAATTTGAATTTTTAAGTGAAAATTAGAATTTTGGAAAATTTATATCCTCCCTATGAGCTTGATAGCTTCCTAATATTTAGAGACTTTTCTGGAATCTTTCTGATGAGACCAGTGATAATATTAACAATTGTTACTTTTGAAATACTGCTTAATGAAACCCATCAATACCAACCCAAATTTTATAAAAACAAAGCATATTTAAAAACATTTCTTGGTGGGGGCACAGTGTCTCATGCCTGTTATCCCAGCACGTTGAGAGACCAAGGAAGGCAGATCACTTGAGGCCAGGAGTTCAAACTCAGCCTTGGCAACATGGTGAAACCCCTGTCTCTACTTAAAAAAAAAAAAAAAAAAAAAGAATTTTTATAATATGGGTGACCCTCATAAATCACATAACTCTGCTGAGGATAAAAGATATGCATTTTTTGTCAGAATTATCCAGACTTTTTACATTAATTATATTCACATTTTTCAGACCCCAAATTGGCAAAAGTTGAAAGATTTTTCTTAAATTACAATTTTCTTCTGCCAGAGCCAAAAAATGTAAGAAAACCCCTAGATACCATGGTCATATCCATAATTTTAAAATGATTTCTCAGCACAATGAAGAAATTATTGAGAACAAGTCCTTTCCAAAGAAAAAAATCCAATAAGAGATTAAATATGCACTGTAATTTTAGAAGATAGTTAAGTTCCATCCTGATATAGAATGCTGTCTCAGACACTGGCCTATTCTAAATGCATCAACAAGTAGTCAAAGAGTACTGTAAATACCTATTTTTCCTTAGAACACTGCTGGTACAGATTTCCCCCTAACCCTGGCTAAGGCCCTCTTTATTTATTAGATGGATTAAAATTAATTCTTTTGATTGTACTTATTCTTTCTAAAAATGGTTGATCTATAGGAATTCAAAAAGTCGTTTTCAGACTTGTGCAATGTCAGCTTTTTAAAAAATCAGTTTGGCTAAACTAAAGCAAGGGAATCATTGCCAAGTAAAGCACACTATGCAGAACGTGGGACATATAGGATGACTCAGCATTGCATTTTAGTCTCATGACTTTGCTGGGAATCAGATGTAGCTCTCGAGAATACCAGTAGTTGGCTTTAGGTTTAGTAGGCATGAGTTGAGTTTAGAAAAGGCAGAATCTTACAACTTCTGATTATTGCTGCAAGAACTTCTTGGCCGAAGCATTCTTGACAAATCATCCTTGAAAAACTATTTACTGTATGGAAAATGTAAAACATAAGGGGTGAGAGCACAGATTTTGGGTTTGAACCTTGGCTATGCCACCACTTACATGTCATGTGACCGTGGTTAAGTTCCATCATCACTCCATGTCTCAGTTACCATATATACAAAATAATAATAACATACTGCTAAATACTTACTAAATCCTTTACATTTATTATTAACATAAACCACATAGGATCATGTGGTTTATGTTAATATAATAAATGTAAAGGATTTATTCTGGTACTAAATGACCAGTAAATGTTGTTTATAATTAGTTTTATTATTTATTTATTTATTTATTTAATTTTTTGAGGCAGAGTTTCATTCCCATTGCCCAGGCTGGAGTGCAGTGGTGCTCAAGTGATTCTCCTGTCTCAGCCTCCCAAGTAGCAGGAACCACAGGTGCACCACCATGCTCAGCTAATTTTTTTTTTGAGATGGAGTCTCACTCTGTCGTCAGGCTTGAAGTGTGGTGGTGTGATCTCAGCTCACTGAAACCTCTGCCTCCTGGCCTCAAATGATTCTCCTGCCTCAGCCTTCCGAGTAGCTGGGACTACAGGCGTGTGCCACCAGGCCCAGCTAATTTTTGTATTTTTAGTAGAGACAGGGTTTAACCATGTTGGCCAGGATGGTCTCAATGTCTTGACCTCATGATCTGCCTGCCTATGCCTCCCAAAGTTCTGGGATTACAGGCATGGGCCACTACACCTGGCCTGCTAATTTTTAATAATTTTTTGTTGACAGAGGGTTTCACCATGTTGCCCAGGCTGCTCCTGAACTCCTGAGCTCAAGTGATCTGCCTGCCTCGGCCTCCCAAAGTGTGGGGATTACAGGTGTGAGACACTGCCAGGCCAGTTTGCTTTATTTCTTAGGCCTCACAACATCCCTGTAGTTATTGTTGGGTAGGTATCTGCTATGGTTTGAATGTCCACTCCAAAAGTCATGTTGAAATTTCATTGCCATTGTAATAGTACTAATAGGTGGAACATCTAAGAGGTGCTTGGGCCATGAGGGCTCTTAAAAATGTATTGACATTATTGTGGGAGTGGGTTCATTATTGCAGGAGCAGGTTCCTCATAAAAGGACGAATTTGGCACCTCATTTATTTCTCTCTGTCTCTCAAGCTTTCTTGCTTTTCCACATTCTGCTATGGGATGTCATAAGAAGAAGATCCTCATCAGATGCTGGTACCTTGATCTTGAACTTCCCTACCTATAGAACTATTAGGACATAAATTTCTATTCACTTAAAATTACCTAGTCTGCAGTATTCTGTTATAGCAGCACAAATCAGATTAAGACAATATCCTTAAAGGTAAATCGATTTTATTCTTGAGAGTAAACCGAGGCTCAGAAGGTAACTGTCCACTCACCCAGAGCCTGTCTGTGACAGTTCCTCTGATTCCAAACAAGGCACTTCCCGATATGTCATTCTAACTCTACAAATTTCATTTATGTCTTCTAAGTATAGTAATCAGAAACATCATAAAAGCTCAGTCTCTTACATGGTCTTAGACTTTGCCAAATTGAGATTTATAGAATTAATAAGTGTATGAGGCTAAACACAGTGACTCATGCCTATAATCCCAGCACTTTGGGAGACCAAGGCAAGCTGATCACCTGAGGTCAGGAGTTCGAGACCAGCCTGGCCAACGTGGTGAAACTCTGTCTCTACTAAAAATACAAAATTTATCGGGGTGTGGTGGTACATGCCTGTAGTCCCAGCCATTCAGGAGGCTGAGGCAGGAGAATTGCTTGAACCCCGGTGGTAGAGGATGCAGTGAGCCAAGATGCTGCCACTGCACTCCAGCCTGGGTGACAGAATGAGACTCCATTTCAAAAAAAAAAAAAAAGGGTATGGTATTGAACTTTGAGCGTTCTTGAACAAAGCATACATTATTTACCTTAATATGATAATAGGGCAGAGACAATATTGTATAGCGTTCAGCATAGTGGCCTGAAAAATTGAGGATACTAGGAAAGTTCTTTTGTTATTAATTTATCCAGCAAGTATTTATTGCAACCCCTATTGTATGCAGGCACTGCTGGGATATAGCAATGCATAAGTCAGACAAGGTTCTTGGCTCTTATATAGAAATGATGTTATAAAGGGAGGAGAAGAACATTTATTCCATCAATAAATACATAAAAAAGATAATTTCAGATACTGTAAATAACAGCTAAGAAGACAATAAAACAGGATGATGGGATACAGGAGTTGGAAAGAGATGGTGAGAAGTAGGGAAGACTTAGATACAGTTAAATGGAAAGGCTTCTCTGTGGAGGTGGCATATGAGCTCAGTACTTCTTTTATTGAGACAGAGTGTCACTCTCTTACCCAGGCTGGAGTGCAGTGGTGTGATCTTGGCTCACTGCAACCTCTGCCTCCTGGGTTCAAGCGATTCTCATGCCTTAGCTGGGATTACAGGCATGTACCATCACGTTCACCTTATTTTTGTGTTCTTTGTAGAGACAGCATTTCACCATGTTGACCAGGCTGGTCAAGTGATCTGATCAGCCTACCTCAGCCTCCCAGAGTGCTGGAATTATAGGGATGAGCCACTGTACCTGATCCTCAGTGCTTTGATCATTAGAAAAAACCACTGAGCAAAGAACCAGGACTCATTCAGTGGGAGTAGCAAGTGCAAAGACAATAAGGTAGAAACAAGCTTGGCACTTTCTTGGAATAAAAAGAAAAAATAATTATTAATAATGAAACTAAAAATCCTTATAAGGTCTTTTTTGTCCATTTAAGAAAAATACAGGTTTTTAATCACCAATTGCATTAGTCACCTTTATTTACCTTCTAGAAAAAAGGATAGGAGTGGCTGAGGCACACATTTCCTTTGAAGTATTTTGAAGGAAAAAACTGGTTTCATGTCAGGGTCTGGAAGACCCTGACTCCACAGCAGATGAATACATTTACTCAGACACAGAACACAGTAAAAGTGTGGATTAGGGTTGTCCTGGCCACTCACTCAAAGAAGTTAATGGCCATTGGCCCCGACACACTGGCCTTCCCAGCCTTTATTATTCAGCACCCATTAAATGGCACAGGCTTTGAGTCAACACCACTAGAGGGTATAGATTAAAGGCCAAATTCTGAGGCCTAAAGCAAACACCATTTGTGGGTAATAAACTTCTGCCAACATCCCCCCCCCAGTAGAAGGCAGTTATGCACTAGCAGCTGATCAAAGGTTTGCTAATTGAGGTGGGGGTAAATAGACTTATCTGGGGAAGCCTCTATATAATTCCTAGTATTTACTCTGTGTTCTAATGCTGTAGGGTAAGAACCAACCACCGTTGGCCCATTCTATCATCTGAAGCTATGTAAACTGCCTGGCCTTCCAAGGGGGTTTTGTAACTATATCCTATAACTATCTCTAATATTTTCCCTTAATATTTTTGCCACCACCCTGACTGAACTACCAGAAAAGGGGGAGCCCTTTTCTGTTTTTTGCATCTGGCTTTAATAATTGAAGAGTGCCAGCGGGTGCAACAACAGGTCCGTCAGTTGAGTCAGTCATTGCTCTTATTCTGGCTTTGCATCCTAGAATCAGCAAATAACATAAGACAATCATGAGTATAATTAGCAACATTCTTTCCCAATCAAAGAGTGACCTGTAGTGTTACGTGTCATCTCAGTTCACTATATGTGATTAATGAGGAATCCCACCAGGGGTATGTTAATCCCTTTCAGCCAAGCAGTTGCATTGTTAGAAGCTGGGAAAGGGGGTGTTAGAAGCTGGGAAAGGGGGTGTTAGAAGCTGGGAAAGGTGCATTCTTATATCTATAACGTTCTTAATATTTCTTTCTCTTCTTCCTACTTTATCTCTCTCCTTTATGTTACTTTTTATGTCTTTCTCATTCTTTCCTCCTATTTCTCCAATCTTTCTTTCTGTCTTGATAGGTTTTAGCAAGTGTTTTTTTTTTTTACAGCTGATTGAAATTTGTTATCTAAATTTTAAAAATTAAGGGTAAATAAAGCTTGTGTCAGTAGTGTTGCAGGGTCCTTACTCATACTCCCCCTTTTCTGTTTTCTGAGCATATTTTTAAGGGTGGAATGGGTATGTTCTATGCCCTGTCCTTGGGGGTTGTATGGATGCCTGTGGAATGTTGAATGTTCAGCATGTAAAAAAATTGTTGAAATTGTGAGCTGGCATAAACTGGACCATTATCAGTTTGGGCCACCCCATAAATAAAGTTGAAGAAAAAGAGCATACAGGGAAGGCTTTAGTTTATATTGCACAGTAATTCTTGATAATTGTTTAAGGTGTGTAAATTGCTAGTATTTAATTTAACCTTTTGAGGTCTTACTGACTGGGAAGTTAGTACGTACCCAAGATATTTCTAAGGAGATGACATTTGTACTTTCTCAAGTGTTATGGGTAAACCTCTCAACTGTGTATTCTTTATGACAGAGTTATATAAATTTAAAAGTACTGGCTCTGCTGGGGCTGCCAGTGAAATATCATCCATAAAGTAAATAATCTTGTGATTGGGAAATTACCTTCTACTGGGGAGCAAAGCCTGTTCTACATAATACTGACACTTAGTAGGACTGTTCAGCATTCCTTGAGGCAGCACTTTTCAGGGAAATCAGCAAGCTGGTCTTTCATTATTAATAGCTGGTAATGTAAACGCAAATTTTTCTATGTCCTGTTCTGCTAGAGGAATTGTATAAAAAGTCTTTTAAGTCAATAACAATTACAGGCCAATCTTGAAGAATTGCTGCATGGGATGGGAGGACCCATTGAAGGGGTCCTGTAGGTTGTAAATTAACCTCAACTAGTTCATGGGCTGTCTGTAATTTCTCTTCCTTCAGAGGTTACAGTTTTACTTAAATAGGTTTTGGAGAGGGTCATGTTAGGGGGAAGGTTGGAATGACAGCAGCGACCATTATCAGAAAAAGGTCTTACAAATTCTTAAATTTTATTTAAATCTTAGCAGAGAATTATAATCTGGGACATTGCTTCTATATCAGGAACATATGAAATTTCACTGTGGGCCACCTGTGGAGCCAGAGGGCAGCAAGCCACATTACACTCACCTAGGTGCCACTTTTTGCCTGTGCAGCTTTTTGCTTGTGCTGCTCCCTCCCCCTGCCACTGGGCAGCTGCTGCCAGCTGGGCAGACCTTCCTGTGGGTGCCTCCTGCCCCGCCTTAGCAGGCTAGCTCCTGTGTGCTGAGTGTGGCTCCCCATTGCCATTGCTGCCATGCAGGCCAAGTTCCGGGGAGCATTTGCTTGCTCCAGGTTTATGAGTTTTCTTGCTGTCAAGGCTTTCCTTCCACCCACTGCTTATTGCCGTATGGCTTCTGCCTCTAGTATTTTTTCTTATCTTTTTATGTACCTAATCACCTTGTTGATCTTGCACTATTGGGCAGGCTAAGAGCCTACCTTCTAGTGCTGCTTGCTTAAGATGAGGTCCCATCGCTGGAGCATATCCCCTGTCTTTTTTACTATTTATAGGAGGAGGGAGCTCAGGCAAAACCTCCATTTCCTCTTTGTTATCTTGGCCTGGTAATGATGGTACTGGGACCTGTTGCTCTTATGCATGATGCTGTTTAAGAGTTCTCCCCGGCCGGGCGCGGTGGCTCAAGCCTGTAATCCCAGCACTTTGGGAGGCCGAGGCGGGTGGATCACGAGGTCAAGAGATCCAGACCATCCTGGTCAACATGGTGAAACCCCGTCTCTACTAAAACTACAAAAAATTAGCTGGGCATGGTGGCACGTGCCTGTAATCCCGGCTACTCAGGAGACTGAGGCAGGAGAATTGCCTGAACCCAGGAGGCGGAGGTTGCGGTGAGCCGAGATTGCGCCATTGCGCTCCAGCCTGGGTAACAAGAGCGAAACTCCGTCTCAAAAAAAAAAAAAAAGAGTTCTCCCCACTTGTTCCCAGAGCTATATGTCTACTGTACCTTCTGCTGGGAGCCATGGATTTTGAGAAACAACAGTTTGCATTAGGTCCCTTAATTGAGCCTGTGAAATGGAGGCTCCACTAGCTTTAAGCAGCTGTTTTAACACTGTTTTAACAGCTCACTGTTTCCGTTGAGTTGATAACTGTTGTCCCATGATGAAACCCTAGCTTGAACAATCTCCCCTGAACTTGGTAATCCCAAGCGGGTACCAATGACTTACTGACTGGTTGCACAGTCTCTTTTTACCATCATTTTTGGGGGTTCCATTGTGATCTTCAATCTGTTACAGCTTGCCTCAGAGAGGGCACCACTGACAAGTCTTCTTACACGGGGCACCACTGTTGGGGCTGACAGGCAGACCCTGACCCTGCAACAGATGAATAAATTAACTCAGACACAGAATATAGTGAAAGAGCAGGCTGGGATGTCCTGGCCACTCACCAGAAGGAGTTAATGGCCACTGGCCCTGACACAATGGCCTTCCTGGCCTTTATTCAACACACATTAAATAGCAAAGGCTTTCAGTCAACACCACTAGAGAGTAAAAATTAAAAACCAGGTTCTGAGGCCTAAAACAAACACCATTTGTGGGTAATAAACTTCTGCCACCCCACCCCCCAATCCCAAGTAGAAGGCAGTTATGCACACACAGATGATTAAAGGTTTGCTAATAGAGATGGGGGCAAACAGACTTATCTGGGGAAGTCTCTATACAATTCCTAGTATTTACTCTATGTTCTAATGCCTTAGGGTAAGAACTGACCACCTTCAGCCCATTCTGTCATCTGAAGCTACATGCTGCCTGGCCTTCCAAGGAGGTTTTGTAACTATATCCTAAACTATCTCTAATATTTTCCCCTTAATATTTCTCCACCACCCTGACTGAACTACCACAGTTTCAGTGCTAAAATAGATACCAGTCTTTCTTCAGCAGATATTTGAGAACCAAAACTTTTACACTTAGGATTGTTGGCACATCTGTGCAATGTTAGTTTCTTTTAAGAAACTTCACCAAGAACCTTGAATTCAGTATCCTAATTTATAAATCTGATCTTTTTTTTAACTTTTAAGTATGGGGTACATGTGCAGGTTTGTTAAATGGTAAACTTGTGTCATGGGAGTTTGTTGTACAGATCATTTTGCACCCAGGCATTAAGCCTCATACCTACTAGTTATTTTTTCTGATCCTCTACCTCCTCCCACCCTCCATCCTTCACCCTCCAGCAGGCCCTCGTATCTATTGTTTCCCTTTATGTGTCCATGTGTTCACATAATTTACTTCCCATGTATAAGTGAGAACATGTGGTATTTAGTTTTTTGTTCCTGTGTTAGTTTGCTAAGGATAATGACCTCCAGCACCATCCACATTCCTGCAAAAAACATGATCTTGCTCTTTTTTATGGCTGCATAATATTCCATGGTGTATATGTACCACATTTTCTTTTCTTTATGTAGTCTACCATGATGGGCATTGTGGTTGATTTCGTGTCTTTGCTGTTAATAGTGCTGCAATGAACGTGTACATGCACATATCTTTATGATAGGACAATTTGTGTTCCTTTGGGTATACAAAGGAATTGTATACCAGTAATGGGATTTCTGGGTCAAATGATAGTTCTGTTTTTAGGTTTTTTGAGGAATCTCCACACTGTTTTCCACAATCGTTGAACTAATTTACACTTCTACCAATAGTATGTAAGTGTTCCTTTTTCTCTGCAACCTCACCAGCACCTGTAATTTTTGACATTTTAGTAGTAGCCATTCTGATTGGTGTGAGATGGTATCTCATTGTGGGTTTGATTTGCATTTTTCTAGTGATAAGTGATGTTGAGCTTTTTTTCACATGCTTGTTGGCTGCACATATGTCTTCTTTTGAAAACTGTCTGCTCATGTCCTTTTCCCCCTTTTTAATGGAGTGGTTCTTTTCTTATAAACATAAATCTGATCTTCAAGTGCACATGATTGTCCATACTCATGAAAATAGAAAAATCTATCCCCACTTTTTCTTTCTTCCTATTCTCTCCTCACTCCATGTGTTATTCAGAAGTTCCTCTTTTTACTGCCTTACTCTCTTACATATACACACACTCAGATAATATCACGCCAGTACCCATTGTGTACATTTTTCTAAATGTTCATATAAAATGTCCAGAATAGGCAACTCTGTAGAGTTAGAAAATTAGTTTAGTGGTTGCCTAGGCCTGGAGGGATATAGGAGAATTGAGGGTGATAGCTGAGGGATGCAGGATTTCTTTTTTGTGGCAATGAAAATGTGAAAGCAATTGAGGTGATAGATGCACAGCTCTTTGAATAGACTAAAAATCATTGAATTGTATACTTTAAGTGGATGAATTACATGGCATATATTTCAATAAAGCTGTTGAAAAAACTAATAGAATGCCAGGCACAGGCCAGGCACTATGGCTCATGCCTGTAATACTGGCCTTTTGGGAGGCCAAAGTGGGAAGATCACTTGATGCCAGGAGTCAAGACTAGCCTGGCCAATATGGTGAAACCTCATCTCTTTTAAAAATACAAAAATTAGCAGGGCATGGTGGCACATGCCTATAATCCCAGCTGCTTGGGAGGCTGAAGCATGACAACTGCTCGAACCTGGTAGGCAGAAGTTGCAGTGAGCCAAGACCGTGCCCCTGTATGCCAGCCTGGGTGACAGAGAAAGATTCTGTCTCAAAAAAAGAAAAAAAATTAAGCCAGGCACTGTGGCACATACCTGTAGTCCTAATAGCTAATAGAGGAGAAAATGAAATAACAATAGTGTGATACAAAACAAGGCATGAAGGGTGAAATAAAGGAATAAAAAACAGATGGGACAAACAACAAGGTAGAAAGATGGTCTAATTACACCCAAGTATTTTGATGTTACATTTAACTAGACTGAAGATTCTGTTTGAAAATATATATATTGAAATACAAAGGGCTAAGAAATAGCAAGATTGACTTTGGAACTATAATAACTAAGAGTATAATATTGGTGCAAGAATAGACACGCAGTTCAGTGGAACAGAATGCTGATCCTGGGACAGATCTGCATGAAAAGAGTCACATGATTTACAAGAAAGACACCACTACAATTCAGCAGGGAAAGGATGGTCTTTTCAATAAATGGTGCCAGGTCCACTGGATATCAATATGGAAAAAAATTAACCCGAATTCCTACTGCATACCATAAAAAATTAATTTGAGATTGCCAAAGACCTGGATGTATCCCAAATAAAGCTCTGGAAGAAAATATAGGAAAATGTCTTCATGACCTTAGTGTAGAGAAAAATATCATAGGCAGGACAGAAATGTACCCTCTGTAATAGAAAAGACTGTTAAATTATACTTCATTAAAATTAAGAACTTCAGGCTGGGTGTGTTGGCTGAGACCTGAAATCCCAGCACTTAGGGAAGCCAAGGTAGGTGGATAGCTTGAGCCCAGGAGGTCAAGACCCAGCCTGGACAACATGGCAAGACTCCATCTGCACACACAAAAAATTTTTTTAATTAGCCAGGCATGGTGGCACATGCCTGTAGTTCCAGCTATTCAGGAGGCTGAGGTGGGAGGCTTGAGCCCAGGAGGCCAAGGCTACAGTGAGGCATAATTGGGCCACTGCACTGCAGCCTGGGTGACAGAGTAAAACCCTGTCTCAAAGAAAAAAAAAATTAAGAACTTCTATTTATCAAAAGATAGAATAAATTGAGTGGAAAAGCAATGGACTGAGAGAAGATGTAGATGTAGACATAGATGTATTTTTTTTTTTTTTTTTTTTGAAGACGGGGTTTCACTCTTGTTACCCAGGCTGGAGTGCAATGGCGCGATCTCGGCTCACCGCAACCTCCGCCTCCTGGGTTCAGGCAATTCTCCTGCCTCAGCCTCCTGAGTAGCTGGGATTACAGGTACGCGCCACCATGCCCAGCCAATTTTTTGTAGTTTTAGTAGAGACGGGGTTTCACCATGTTGACCAGGATGGTCTCGATCTCTTGACCTCGTGATCCACCCGCCTCGGCCTCCCAAAGTGCTGGGATTACAGGCTTGAGCCACCGCGCCCGGCAGATGTATTTTTTTTTAGATGGAGTCTTGCTCTGTTGCCCAGGCTGGAGTGCAGTGGCAGTCTCAGCTTACTGCAACATCTGCCTCCTGGGTTCAAGCAATTCTTGTGCCCCAGCCTCCTGAGTAGCTGGGATTGCGGTCACACCACCATGGCCACTAATTTTTATAATTTCAGTAGATATGCCATTTTGCCATGTTGGCCAGGCTGGTCTTGAACTCCTGGCCTCAAGTGTTCTGCCTGCCTCGGCTTCCCAAAGTCCTGGGATTATAGGTGTGATCCACTGTGCCTGGCCTCGAGAGAAAATATCTTTAATACATGTATCTGACAAAGAATTCATACATAGACTATGCAAGGGGACTCCAAAACTTCATAAAAATGGAATTAAAAGTTAAAACATAAACTTGATCTACATACTTCATCAGGCTCAAGACACTTTTGTAAGCGATGATACCAGCCATTTAGTCCACCCCTAAAGAACTGAGGGTCCTGGGAATTTAACCATGTCAATTCAGTCTTTTTTACATTATCAACTGAAGAAAAATTTGTGCCCTTTAAATATTTTTTTGATGCAAAAAGAGGTGAAAATGAGCTAAATCAGGATTGTAAGGTAGACATCTAATGAGCTCTCAAAATACTCACAAATGGCCCTTGTCTGATGAGAGGAATGAGCACGAGCACTGTTGTGGTGGAGAGCTCTCTGGTGAAGCTTTTCAGGCATTTTTCTGCTAACTGGCTAACTCTCTCAAAACTCCCGTAATAAGCATTGTCATAATATTGTCATTTTTTTTCTTTTTTTGAGACAGAGTCTCACTCTGTTGCCCAGGCTGGTGTTCAGTGGAGTGATCTCAACTGACTGTAACCTCCATCTCTTGGGTTGAAGTGATTGTCCTGCCTCAGCCTCCCAAGTAGCTGGGATTACAGGTGTGCTCCATGACGCCTGGCTAATCTTTGTGTTTTTAGTAGAGATGGGGTTTTGCCATGTTAGCCAGGCTGGTCTTGAATTCCTGATCTCAGGTGATCTGTCCACCTTGGCCTCCCAAAGTGCGGGGATTACAGGTGTGAGCCAACACACCTGGCAGTATTATCATTCTTTATGTTTAAAAGAATGTTTCCTTTTCCTTAAAAGAACTTGTTTCTTTCAGAGAGTCAATAAGCAAAGTGCCTTGAGCATCCTGCAAAAATGTTGCCATCACCTTTGCTCTTGGTTGATTTTTTTTTTTTCTTTTTTGAGACAGGGTTTTGCTCTGTCACCTAGGCTGGAGTGCAGTGGCATGATCACGGCTCATGGCAGTCTCAACCTCCTGGGCTCAAGTGATCCTCTTACCTCAGCCACCCAAGTAGCTGAGACTACAGGCACACATCACCATGCCTGGTTAATTTTTACATTTTTTATAGAGACAAGATTTCACTATTTCGTCAGGCTTGTCTGGAATTCCTAAGAAGTGATCCTTCTGCCTTGGCCTCCCAAAGTGCTAGGATTACAGGCATGAGCCACTGTACTCAGCCTTCCTTTGCTCTTGATCCGTCCACTTTTGTTTTGACTGGACCACTTTCACCTCCTGGTAGCCATTGCTTTGATTGTGCTTTGTCTTCAAGATTTTACTACTAAGCCATGTTTCATCTCCTATTACAATTCTTTGGAGAAATGCTTTAGGATCTTGATCTTACTTGTTTAAAATTTCCGTTGAAAGCTCTGCTCTTGTCTGCAGCTCATCTGCGCACAATGGTTCTGGCACCCATCCAGTGGAAAGTTTGCTCAATTTTAATTTTTCAGTCAGAATTGTGTAAGCTGAAGCAATTGAGATGTCTATAGTGTTGGCTATTGTTCCTGCTGTTAACTGTCAGTCCTCTTCAATTAGGGCATGAAGAAGATTACATTTTTTCCTTGCAAATTGATGTGAATGGTGCGTTGTTGCAGGCTTCATCTTCAATATCACCTCATCCCTCCTAAAATGAGTTATACATTTGTAAACTGCTAATCTTTGAAGCATTGTGCCATCAACTTTTTGTAAAACATCAATAATTTCACCATTCTTCCATCTAAGCTTCACCATAAATTTGATGTCGTGTTACTGCTTCAGTTTTAACTGAATTCATGTTACTCTGTTAAGGGCTGTTTTCAAATTGATGTCTTATCCTTCTTAGTGCTTCAAACTAGATCCTGTTCAGACATATTCTATTAATTTAATATGAGTTTATTTTGGTGTAAAAAAAATCAATGTGTAGTTTTTTTCATAATATACATTTTCCATGAACTTTTCAAAGATTCCTCCTGTAAGAAACTCCTTTTTAATGATAAAAAGACAGACAACTCAATATTCTTAAATGAATGGAAACGTATACCTCAAAGAAAGAGAATATCCATATGGCCACTAAGTGTAAAAGCTGTTCATAATGCTTAGGTATCAAGAAACCAAATATAAGCCATAATGAAATACCACTATACCTCCACCAGAATGTCAACACCAAGTTTTGGTGAGGATATGGAGCAAATGGAACTTTCATACATTGCTCATGGGAATGCAAATTTGTACAGCTACTTTGGAAAACTTTTTGGCAGTATCTGCAAAGCCAAATGTATGCACACTTCTTGAACCAGCAATTCCACTCTTGAGTATATACACTACAGAAGTGAGTGCTTATGTCCACCAAAGGACATGGATGAATGTGTTCATAGCAATTACAGTAATGGCCCTAACCTGATAAAAATTCAAATGTTCACCATGAGTCGAATGAATAAATTATGAATGAGTGATAGAGTGACATAATACTGATACAGAAATAAAAATGAACAAACCACATTCAACAACATAGATGAATCTCACATACAAAATATTGGAAGAAGCCACATATAAAAATAATATATTGTATGATTTCATTTGTATGTAGTTCAAAAACAAACAGGACTAATCTGTGGGAAAGTTCAGAATAGTCATCATCTTTAATAAAGTATTGATGGAATGGCATGAGGAAGCTTTCTGGAACGCTGGAAATGTCCGTATCTTTAGTTAATGCTTATGTAAAAATTCATTAAGCTGTACATGTAAGATTTGTGCACCTTACTGCATATAAGTTATCTCAAGAATAAATGGGTTGGTTGAGAGTTAGATCCATATATCAGTACACAGAATGATGGTGAAGAAAATAAGCTTGTGTTTGATTTTATAGATATCAATAAGAATTCTTGGGTGGAACATGTATATGGAAGATAGAATTTAAGTAAAACTTTGCTTAAAAATATGTAATATGCTGGGTGTGGTGGTTCATACCTGTAATCCCAGCACTTTGGGAGGTTGAGGCAGGCAGATTGCTTGAGCTCAGAAGTTTGAAACCAGCCTGGTAACATGGCAAAACCCTTTCTCCACTAAAAGTACAATGATATTTGTATTTTTATATTAGGGAAGTGTCTTTTTAAAAGTAATTAATTAATTTAAAAAATTTTTGAAGGCAAGGTCTTGCTGCGTTGCCCAGGTTGGTCGTGAACTCCTGGGCTCAAGTGATTCTCCCAGCTACTTAGGAGGCCGACATGGGAGGATTGCTTGGGCCCAGGAAGTTGAGCCTGCAGTGAGCCATGATTGTGGTACTCCAGCCTGGGCAACAGAGTGAGACTCTGTCTCAAAAAAAAAAAAAAGTAATATGACGTAAATAATAATAGTAGTGTAGTAGTCAAAGTGCCTATTTCCAGAAAAAAACAAATAGAAAACAAAAGTGAAGAGTATTTGGGCTATTTGCATTTCCTAAATAAGTTACGTCATGGAGAATATTAACAGCATAAAAGATGTAAATACGTTTTCTGGGAAGAAAATCATGTTTTTATATTTCAGTGTCTAGGCAGAACAATATAAATAACTCTAGGTATTTCCTAAACTATGGTGTGCAGAATACTGTAGTCATACAAGTTGTTGATATGTTTTCTGGGGGGAAAATACCATTTTTGTATATTTATTTTTCCAGGTTCTTGATCTGATTGGCAAGATATTCTGACGGTTTCTATGGAATCCAGACACATCTTTCTTCTGGATCTATTTTCTCTATCCCTACATAGTCCTTCCTGTACCACACAACCAAAACCCTTCTCTGCCAAGACAATAAGCATATCATACCAGAGAGGACTTCCACCTGGCCACACCCTACAAGAGTAATCTACAAAAACATCTTCATCTGATCCTGTTGAGCAGACAAATCACTTGGCTACCTAAAGTTCAACATCATTCCAAAGTGACACCAAATCAAAATGACTTCCCCTATTTTCTTCTTTCTTCTCTTTCTCTTCCTCCTTCTTCTTCATTCTTTC
Source organism: Sapajus apella (assembly GCF_009761245.1). NCBI lineage: Eukaryota > Metazoa > Chordata > Mammalia > Primates > Cebidae > Sapajus > Sapajus apella. Next base: position 2,150,892 of record NW_022436942.1, on the reverse strand, counting down.
TTTTTCTCCTCTTTCTTCTTCCTCCTTTCTTCTTCTCCATCTCCTCCTTCTCCTTCTTATCTTCCTTCTTTTTCTTCTTCCTCCTTTTTCCTTCTCCTCTTTCTCTTCTCTTTTTCTTTCTTTCTTTTCTTTTCTTTTCTTT